>NC_063451.1:34108498-34408498 GCF_020379485.1 Brassica napus | reverse complement strand
AGCAGAAACAGATGTAGCCACACTGGCTATACAGTAACAGCCTTGTGAATCTGAGATAGTTATTGTTTGCATATAACAGTGCTAGAACATCAAGAAGCACATTGTTTCGGGCTGCCTGCAAAATAGACCCATGTAAACACGATTTGGATTATAAATAGTCAACTAATTGAACTTAGAAGTTTCAAGTTATATCTACTGGTCAGTAACATCAACATTCCAAAATCTAACAAAACCCAATAAATTGTAAAAAGGTGATACGTAGATGAGAGTATGCTATGACATATGCCAAGAGATCAGATAACAAACGGTCAAGAATCTAACTTCAACTTTGAGAATATGCGCTAGGAAAACTCTAGTACATACTCTTTAATTGATTGGACTCTTTTTAATTAGCAAAGACGAAGTACCTGGAAAAATGTTGAAACTGATAGAAGTGGCTTCTCTCCAACCCAACTTTTTGGAGCTTCGCCTACAGTTTGAACATAAACAATTAAGTACTAATATATCCATCCTCAGAGAAGCGAGGTGAGTCAAAAATAGATAACAATTTGGAAATCAAGAAACGTCAGAACTGAGTGGGATCTTTTTCACATTCAAAGTAAAGCTTAATCACCATTAGGACTCCAATAAATGAAAACAGAAGAGCATAGTCCCAAAAAAATTCAAAAAAATAGCCAAAGTAATGAGCTTTGAGGATGATTCTCAAGGAATGAGGCCTTACCTATTTTATAGGTGCAGATACACCGCTTGGGAGAGGGGTACGAATCATTGAATGAGTGATAGTTAATGGTGTTGAATCAATGCAGGTTGTAATTCCTGAGAGGAGATGAATCGATACCAATCACACGAAGAGATAAATCAATAATGAAACAAACGAACCGGCATAGATGCGACACCATTAACTATCACTCATTCAATGGATGATAGGTAGAACTAATCAGATTACACAGGAGAGGATGAACCCTGAGTTTTACGGCGGCAACAGTCAGAGAGTCAAAGCACTATACGGGCCAAGATTAATAATTCTAATGTTGATTAAATGGTTCTGATTAAAACATCAAATAACACAAACAACCTTTAAAGCCCATCACACGCTGAGAATCCATTGGAGCACTTCCGCAGATGTATGAGAAACATGGGACCTGTTGGGATGTGTCGGGGTCAGATGGTGCAGTTTTTATTCACGAGGATGTTTCAAGTCGGTGAGTATTGTTGCAACCTTATGGTCGACAAGAACTATTTAAAAAAAATAAAACATTATGGTCGACATGAAAATGAAAGCGACGACGTCATTTGGGGACTCGACAACGATCCTTAATTACTTTGGGTCGGTGTTTGGGCTGTCGAGGATTTGTGGTTGTGTAAAGCTTTGAAACCTAAAAAATTACCAATCAATTCTTTTAACTTTAGAAATCTGCAAAGCTTTAAAAGTCCACTTTTAGAAAAAACTGTTTTTTGTTCATTGTTTTCAACATCCACTTTTTAAGGCTTTAAAGCCTTTTTTTATTTTTTTGCAAAAATCTTGGATGACTATTTTTTTTGTCTTTTGTTATTTTTTATCAAAATAAATAAAAAAATAGAGAAATAGCATAGAATAGCACTAAAATTTTTTTTGTCACAAATATAGACTCTAAGGATCAAAATGACAAAAATGTTTCATTAAAAAGGTAAATATACATTTATACCCCTATGGTTAACTAATCCAAACCTTAAGGTTTAGAGTTAAGGGGTGGCGATTTGGGATTGAGGCTTAAAATTTTAAAAAATAAAAAATAAATTTTAAATTTTGAAAATAAAAATTTTTAAAATAGTTTCGAAAAGTATTTTTGAATTACAAAAAGAAAAAATTTTAAAAAAAAAATAAAAACAAATTTCGAACAAAAAAATTTCAAAAAATAAAAAAAATTATAAAAAATCGAATTTGAAAACATATAATCTAAAACAATATAAAAAAAATTTAATTTTTTTTAATTTTTTTTAATTTTTTTAGTTTTTTATATATCTAGGGTATTAGTGTCATTTTACCTATTAAATGAAACATTTTGGTCATTTTCCTCCTTGTGGTCTATTTTTGTGACCAAAACTTGAAAATTGTCTATTTAGGATAATTGCTCAAAAAATAAGTATAATAATTAATATATTAATTATCATTAATTAGTTAGGTTTTTAACATAGAGAAAAAGTCATAACCTATTATTATTAAACATTAGTTTATTAAAAGCTATAAATACGAAAGAGGCTCTCCTTACAGAAGAAAGAAAAGATCTATTAATCGATAAATTTGAACAAACAACGGGATATAAACTGGTATGGAAAAACATTAAGAATCACTATGATAGTCTGAAAACATGGTACACTACATACAAAAGGTTAAGCAAAAAAACTGGAGTACATGTTAATCAGACTACCAATGAAATCGAGATGGATTCGCAATGGTGGGACGATCGGTGCAATGTAAGCCACATTCAATAAGTTTGAACTCGTAGACTATTTTTGTTATAATAATTTATCATTGTTAATGGTCAAATAATTTCAATTATAAGAAATTCCAGGGGCTAGTCATATAAGAAACAAGCCACTTCAAGATCTAGATTTGCTGGAAAAAATATTTTCAGATGCGTACATAGGAACTGAAGATGGATGGGCAGTTGGAAATGGTCCTGATGGATATGTGCAAGCAGAAGATCATGTGAATGACACCCAAACTGAAGGAGATGACCTGCAAGAATCATTTTTTTTTTCTGAAACTCAAAACACTAGGTATAATACCCCCACAAACAAAATACCCCCAAGACGAAAACATAAAGGTTCATGGAGTAGTGAAAAGTCTGAAATTTCAATGGCATATGACAGACGATCCGAAACTATTAGAGTTTCAGGAGAAGCCATGGGTTCAGATAAGGAGAGCGCAATATGTCGTGTACGCCAGCTTTCTAATATTGAATACAACTCACCTTTCTATTGGGATGTAGTAAGCCTAATTGAAAATAGTGAGACGGCACGACAGATGGTTTTAGTATTATCAGACGATGAACATGTTCTCAATTATCTAAAACGATCCATCCAAGTGCAGAAAGAGCCGCCTTGTTATCCAGACTTCAGTTACTTTGACGAATGATTTTAATTTTTTATATTTAAATAAGATTTAGTATTTTTTTTTATGTTTTCTGTTTTTTATTTGCTAAAATATTTTAACGTTCTATCAATAAAATATTTAGTATTGTCTTACTTCTCATGTGACTCTTATTTTTAGACTAACAATAAATAGCTTGTTGACAAAAAAAAAGACTAACAATAAATAGCTTTATTAGACAATATTTATTACACAAAGGATAAACTAATTCATATATGCATTCAAATAAACTCATTAGTTTCTCACTTGAATCTTATTGTAAGAAATAAACTAAAAGCTATAAATGGTGACCATGACAAATTTGAACTTCAGAAGCTTCTTATTTGAATTTTATTTTTAGCCTAACAAAAATGATTTAATCAAATATTATCGTAAAAGATAAACTTAAAAGCTATAAATATCATGTGACAATTGACGAAGTTTAAAGAAAAAAACCATTTGGCTTTGTATTAGAGCATCTCCAAATGAACTCTATTTTGAAGTTTCCAAAACTCTATATTCGAAGTTTAAAGGTGTTCTTCTCCAAAAGTAAAACTTCAAACTCAACTTCAAAACTATTTATATTTTATAATATGCTCCTTATATTTGTCATAACTAATTTGAATTCTTAGAATTTTTGTAAATAACTAGCACATATATAAACATATTACAACAATATTAATTAATAAAATATTCTATTAAAATATACAAATTTAAATAAAAATAACTTAATTAATATTAAACTTTAAACAAAATACCATATTATTTCATAAAATGATTTTTGTAATGCATATATGATCTATTAGTGCATTTCGAAGTAAAAATGGCTCTCTTCATTTTTACTTTGTAGATTATGAGCTAAAAGTTTTTGAAATAGGGTAATATTGATACTTGTAAATATATTAGACCGGAACAAGAAAATAAAAAGAAACATAAAATATTGCTAAAAGGCTAATTTATTTTCGATGATATTAATACTCGTGAATATATTCGATATGAACAAGAAAGAATTGTACGAAAAAGACATAAAAAACAACAACAACAACCATCTTCAGTTACACAAAAAAAATTGGATAATATTTGAAAATTTTGAAGGTTCCGGATCAAACTTACCTGACTATTAGTGTTGTTATAATATTTAAATTTGTGTAACAGTTATGTCTTCATGTAATTTTTTAAAATATTTTTGTTAAGTTTTTTTTGTATATTATTGTTGTCTAAATTTAGCTTAAAATATTTTAAATCTTATTTTAAAGTTTTATTTAATTTGATGTGTAAAATTTAAAATATGTAAACAAAATTTAAAATATTTATGATATATAATTTTTTTAAGAATTAAAACAATAAACGAGAAAATATTTATGAATCTTAAAGATGATGTGTGATTGTAGGGACCAAAATGCAAATAAAAATATGAAACTTCAAATTTGAAGTTTTGAATAGTGAAACTTCAAATATAGAGTTTCACTCTTCAAAACTTCAAATTTGAAGTTTTGAAGTTTCTTTTTGCAGAGCAAAAAACTTCATATTTGAAGTTATAGAGTGTCTTTTGGAGATGCTCTTAGTAAAATGGTCAAAGTTGTTTTCAATTTATAATTTAACTAGAGTCAAATAGCTTCATCCGTTCTCATGTAAATGATATTTTTAGCCTCACAAGAAATGATTTAAAAAAATATGATCATAAAACTTAAAAATCTATAAATATCAGGTGATCATGATGAAGTTAAAGGCAAAAACATTATAAGTTATTTTTTTTTCTTTAATGTTTTTCTTTGGCATCAACTTATACAGACTCATACTGACTTTGTGAACCAAATCGGGAGATCTTGATCCATGTGAACGACAAAAGACGGTTGCTTCCTGACACTGTGTGCTAGGCTATCCGCCTTCGTATTTTGCGTCCTTGATACATAGATAATCTCTGATCGAAGGAAACTTTCTTTCAGGACTTTTAAATCTTCCAAATAACTTGCAAAAGCTGGCCATTTTTCTGGTTCTGAAACCATCTTCACCAATTGAGAATAATTTGTTGCAAAAGTAACCTGAAATTGACGTAAGTTTCTCATACATTCCATTGCCCAGAGTAGCGCTTCCACCTCCGCATGTAGAGGAGAGAGACTAACCCGAACATTTCTTGCCCCCATCAGCCCATCAAAACCTTCTAAAGTACTGAACCAACCCTGTCCAGAAAAAATATCATTCTCCTTCCAGGAACCATATGTGAAACACCATCAGCCCATTATTTGTGAAATGCCATCCATCTCTATCTACCATCTGGGTTTTGCTCAGTGGCATGCTTTCTATAATTTTCACATCATGTGGGTCCACCAAAGTTCAGAGTGCATGCGAGTTCCAAGTTCGCGAAGTAGAATCAATGAGAGAATCCACTGTGAGGTCTGGATAATAATTATGTTGGTTTTTATTAGCTGGTCTCGGGCGAGTGGTTGGGAGCCATGGATCGTTCCATACATATATAGATGATCCTGATCCCACCTTTTTAATTAGTCCTTTGCTTACCAAAGATCTAGCAGATACGATGCTCTGCCAGCCATATGACGGAGAATACAAACGAATCGGTTCCAGGGGTGAGGCATTCCTGTAATACCGACCTTTAAAAACTCGAGAAAATAAAGTATTTGGCTTTTCTATCAGACGCCATAACTGTTTACCAAGCATCACTGTATTAAAATCAGTTATGTCTTTGAATCCCAGCCCTCCTTCATCCTTATTTATGTATACTTTATCTCATAATTTCCAGTGCATGCCTCTTGTACTTCCCCCTGGACTTCACCAGAATTTTGGTACCGCGCTCGTCATTTTTTTTGCGGTTGCCTTAGGTAAACGATAGCAAGACATCACATGATTTGATAATGCCGTAACCACTGATTTAATGATCACTTCATTTCCTCCTTTTGTGAAAAAATTAAAAGTCCAACCGTTGACCCTATTATTTAGCAGATCGTGCACAAAGCTAAAAACTTGTATTTTGAAACCCCCAAAATTTTCTGGTAAACCTAGGTAAGATCTCATTCCTCTAAAATTATGGATTCCCAAAATGTCTCGTAACTCCTGTCTGGCTGATTCCTCAACCTTGTGCCCAAATTGAATCGAAGACTTATCAAAATTAATGATTTGACCTGATACTACCTCATATTCCTTTAAAATCCTGAGAATGTTTTGACATTCTTCTTTTTCAGCTTTACAAAAGAAGAAACTATCGTCCGCAAAAAGCAAATGAGATATCGATGGACATGCTCTAGCTACCTTCATTCCCGTAAGTTGTTTCCCTCTCTCCGCCTTCTTAATATTTGCAATTAAAACCTCAGTACACAGAATAAATAAATAAGGGGATAAAAGATCCCTTTGAAATAAACCCCTATGTGGAACAATGAGACCACGTGATTGACCATTTAATAAAACCTGATATTGAACCGATGATATGCACTCCATTATCAGTTTAACCCAATGCAGATCAAAGCCCATCTTCTGTAGTAACGCCTTGATAAAATCCCACTCCACCCTATCATACGCTTTACTCATGTCCGTTTTAATTGCCATATACTTTCCTTGACATGCCTTATTAGTTCGTAATCCATGAAACATTAGAATATTGTCAGAAATCAACCTTCCTGGCACAAATGCCGATTGAGTTTCTGAAATGAGGGAAGGGAGACATAATTTCAATCGCTGACACAAAACTTTCGATATAATTTTATACCCTACATTACATAGACTGATTGGCCTCAGCTCACTCATCCTAGTAGGCCTCTCCGTCTTTGGAATCATGCAGATATTAATAACATTTAACCTTTAATCCATTTCTCCATAAACCAAAAAATTATTCACCATTTCGGTCCTGGTGCCTTCTCTGGATGCATCATAAATAAAGCCTCTCGAACCTCGTCCTCAGTCGCTAATATTAACAATCGTTGATTCATTTGAGGAGTGATACCCGATGTTACCTATGTGAGGAAACTATCAAATTCTGATGGTGAAGTGGTACTAAATAAATCTTCAAAATAGTCAACTGCCTCTTTTTCCACAGCATTATCCTCTGTAATACAATTTCCCACAGCATCATGTAGCCCGACTATCCTATGGATACAACATATTCATACTTTTCTGATGCCAATAATCCTCTTCATCCTTATATGCATCTTGTAACTTTCTAGATACCTCCAATATATCCTCCTGAGACCTAGTGTTATTTGTTTTTACATTTCGAGAGCTTTCTGTAAATCATTTATTTTTTCCTTTCCATAAGGTGGATTATTTTTTCCGCCATTTAGCAATTTCGTGGCGACAATTACTGATTTTTGTCACTATACCATCTTCTCTTCCTCCATCATTTATTTTTAATATTTTTAAAACTTACAAATCTTTCAAAAATGTCGTCGTCTTCTTCTTCGAGGAAGGTAGAGTTTACCACATATAATTTTTTTTTCCAAATAATAAATATTAAAATATATATGTTGTATCATGTGAAATGAAACCTCGTTGGATTGATGTTATTTTTATATTTTCTGTAATTGAACAAGTTTTTAATATTTTATCTCTTAAATACAGGATATGGCATTGTTATGGAAAATACTTGAAGATGAAAAGGGTGATGATTTTTTACGCGAATTAGAAGAAACTGATCAAAGAGTCATGAGACCTTTATGTTCAGATGCAGACTGTGGACGGAAGTTTGTTCATGATCTGATCAATGGTCATCTAACACAATGCCACAATATGTTAAGGATGTGGCCGGAGGTATTTACTAAATTATGCAGTGATCTCCAAGACATGTACGGATTGCGTGATACATATAATATGTCTGCAAAGGAAAACATGGCTATATTTTTACATATGTGTGGACAAAATATAACACAGCGAACTGCAATGCATACATTTGGTCATTCTGGAGAAATGATTTTCAGAAAGTTTAATGAGGTACTTGTTACACTTGTATCAATGACCACTGATATGTTTGCTCCAGATCCGGCGTCTCTTATGCAAGTTCATCCTAAATTGCAATCAAATAAGTATTATTGACCATAGTTCAAAGGATTAATTGGCGCAATCGATGGAACTCATGTTCCTTTTATGGTGTCTGGAAGAGATCAACGAAGATATTGGAATAGGCATGGATATACATCCATAAACATCCTTGCGATATGCAACTTAGACATGTTATTCACATAAGTTTATGTTGGAATTCCAGGATCTGCTCACGATGCAAAAGTTCTTTTGCTTGCTATCGAAGATGATACTAATTTTCCTCATCCACCCGATGGTATTTAGGTGATTCAGGATACGCATTACGTCGTGGATTTCTTTGTCCATATAGAAGAGAGATATATCACCTAAATCGGTTCCAAAATCAAGCAGAAGAAAGAAACTACAGAGAAGTGTTTAGTCGTCGTCACTCATCACTTTGGTCAGTGATAGAAAGAACTTTTGGAGTATGAAAAAAGAGGCGTATTGTGAAAGACGAAGCAAGGTATAACATATCTATAATGCGAAAAATTTTGGTGGCAACCATGGTTCTCCATAATTTTATTCGCAAATCAAATCTTGTGGATCCTGATTTTCAGTCCGAAAAAAATGAAAACGAACAAACGACAAATGAGGAAGAACTTCCAAATGCGATGGAACAAGATCTCAATTCAAGAAAATACATGGAAGGTATTCGAGATGAGATTGCAAACAGCATATGGGCTAGAATCCGTTAAATTTTAATAATTTTTTTATTTAATAAATTGTAATCTTATTTTTAAAAAAAATCGGTTAGAATAAATAAATAATATATTTGTTGCTATTTTTTTAGTGATAAATAAAAAAGTAGATAGAAAAAATTAAGCAATACATTTTGGAAATGAATGTGAAATATATATTTATAACAGTCACAACTTCTAAAGTTTTTTATGCCAATCAAGCTTTTAAACTTTTTAAAATTACATCCACAACTTTTAAAGCCAAATTTTCAACAACCATATTTCTAAAGTCAAAACCTAAAGCGAAAGTCTTTACCAATCGGACCCAGTTCCTCTCGTTCGTTGCCCTTGTCATGTCACCTTCTGGATTTTGTAAAATATTTTATTAGGGTTTTATAATTCTTTAATGGTATGTTCTTGTTAATTTGGTTAAACCTAAAGCGAAAGTCCTTAGTCATGCGATATTGTTGTCGTCTATATCTTGTGGACGCCTTTTTTTGTTATATGTTCTAATTCATTACTATTAATATATTTTTTTGTAAACTGCATTCATAATTTAAATAAAAGAGAAATAAAATGTTTTACAAGACAGAGACCATAAACTCTAGTTACTTATATCAGCCCAAAATGAAATACATATCAAACTTAGTAGAGCCCAATACCCAATGATAGAAAGCCCAAAAGGAAAACCTTTAGTTGTAGCGGAGAAGTCGATGGATTAGAACGGAGGTAGCCGGTGATCAGATCAAACCGAATCGAAGCCAGCTTTGCATCATGATCGAAGACCGAGTCGGGTTTGTGTCCCTGAAGCTTTGAATCTTGTTCCTTAGTTGTCTGTCAAGTAGTTTGAAGATCTGATCACCCGATCGAAAAATCTGCGCATGGAGTTGAATGAGGATTCTTTGAGGTGTGGGTGGGGGAAGTGTGATCATCTGCTGAAGCGTGATAGGTCAGTGACGAGAGGCTACAAGTTGTAGTCTTCTAGCTACCATCGCCCACAGATCGTAGCTATAGTTGCAGGAGAAGAAGAGGTGATCCCGAGACTCTGGATTTGAATTGCAGAGAACACATCGGCCCTCCACTTGAAGTCCCCACTTTAACAGTCTATCTTGGATAACAAGCCAGGTGTGGAAGCTATGACGAGGAATAACCCTTGAGATCCAAACTGCATCATACCAATCGACATCAGGTCTGAAAGCGCAAATGTAATCATATAGAAACCCCGTTTTGTAAGTTGTTTGAACTTGACCATTGATCTCTCATTCATAGTAATCTTGAGATGAGTTGAGTTCGACTGTTGTAAGGTAGACATATAACTCGACCAAGAGCCATTCAAATACATAGAGTCAACATTAGCATGAAGAGGGATTCCCATCCTAGAGTTTGTTCCCGACAAGTGTGTTTGAAGGTCACCAAATGGTGTCCAATTGTCTACCAGAACCTTGCCGTTTCCCCATTCTGCAACCTCAGGTGTACACCACCTGTTTGAGTTTGAGTAACTTGTTCAGTAGCCAGGAATGAGATTGCTTAGGAGCAGTAGTCCGGTATAAATGTTTCTTTTCCTTTTTATTGGTAAATTTGTTTTAGTATATACTTCAGTTTATTTACATTTTGTTCTTCTTGCATAAATCACCTTCTTTTGTTGTCTCCAATTTTTGGCTTTTAAAATCTTACAATCTGCCAAATAGAAATTAGATGAATATAAAAGTTTCATTTCATGATTTTCATATCCAAGTCTTTGACTAACATTGTGTAAATTTCCAACTTTATTTTAAACAAAATCACATATAATTCACATAAGTTTTTTCATATTCAATTCATTGAGGTAAAAAAAAAAATTCAAAATAAAATTGTAGTAAACAACGTAAGCGATATATTGAATCAAATATTAATTGTAGGTTAACTTAACTGCTGAAACGTTTAACATGTTAATAAACTTGATAACAATCTGTTTTAAATATCATTTGGTATATTCCAAAAGTATATATCCCTCAGTCAAATGATTGAAGAGATTTACTAAATTTAGTCTTTAACAACTTTTAACCTTGCCAAGTTACAAAAAAAAAAAAAAAAAACTTTTAGCCTAAAGATCTTTTGCAACAAACACATCATATACACGACGTTCTGTTTGATGGTTTTCTGTAACAGTTAATAAGATGACATTATTTTCGAAAATATCCCGTATCAAATGATCAGAAAATATTCGAGGTATATTTTCATCTGTCATCTTATTGTTCAGATGTTTCTTTGCCAAAACTATTTAATTTTAGTAATTATATTGTGAAATCTACACGACGTGATTTTAAAAATATATTATTATTTGTTTTTACGGGATAATAGGTCCAACAAATCATTTTATAGAGATAACTGCTACTAGATACCCATATCACGTAGATGCGGATATTCAGTTGTCATCACCTTTGTATGATATCTTTTCCCTAAATAAACGAATTAATCTTCTATATAAACGTATTCATACTCACTCATTTTTAGGTTTTACAACTAAGAAATATCAGTCGTATTCAAATCTCCTTAACCATGGTGAAGAGCATCATTGTCATCGTAGCTATATGCCTCGTCTCTCTACCAAATCCTACCGTGGGATCACAAAAGAAACCGTGGCCTATGCCGTCCGACCTAGCCAACCACAATGGAAAGTTCGGTGACTCTAAGGTTTCTTGGGCTTGCTCCGAGTCATCCGATCCAAACTCTCCTCCTTCACCCCCTGGCTCGTTCCCCACTATCCCCAACATTCCCGGGATACCAAACATCCCTCAAATCCCTATCCCACAGATTCCAGCGATACCGAACATCCCTATCCCACAGATCCCAGGGATACCGAACATCCCTATCCCACAGATCCCAGGAATACCGAACATCCCTATCCCACAGATCCCAGGAATACCGAACATCCCTATCCCACAGATCCCAGGAATACCGATCATCCCTGGTCTACCTAACATTCCTAGTCTAGGAGGATCATTTAGCCCGTTCGAGTCTGTTCTCGTGTCGCAGTCCAGTGAGTTAGAGAAGTGTTTGACTGGGGATAAGTCGAAGGGGTCGGAGAAATGTTTCTCGCAGGTCTTTTCGAGTTGGGCAGATAACGACTTGTCTTTGGACAAAGAGTGTTGTGAGATCGTTTTGAATATGGACAAGAAGTGTAACGGCCATCTTCACATGATGTTCAAGAGCCATTTCTTTGCTCCTCTCCTTCAGTACTCTTGTCACATCAAGCACGCCAAGAAAAACTAAGCGTTTCTCCAACGTTTTGTGTTTTCTTTGATTTTTTCTTTAGTTTTCTGTTAGGGTTTTGTTTTGTTTTGTCCATTTCCGATGGACATTTCTTGATTAATTCTTTGTTTAATTAATAAAATAATAGTTTTTAACAATTGTTGTTTATCTTATCTGCTAATTTCAAATTTATTTACATTTCTTTAATTCGATATGCTTGTTGATTTTCATCTATGCCTATACAATCCGAAAACTAGTTTGCCGTTTTTAATCAATATTCGGATTCAACAAGATGTAAACAAATAAAACATGGGCTATTAAAAATAGCGTTTTGGGCTTTGCCTGGGTCATTCGAGTAGTAGACAAACCTTTGCTTTTTCAAGCAATATCTATATTTCATGACTTCGGAGTTCTCTTTTTTTTTTCCGGCTAAAAAAATTTTATTAATTATTATCAGCACAAATTTTTGTTGTACAAAAAAAAACTGGACATGATTAGAACAAGTTCCAATCGGTCGGAGAAATAATAGATTTTTTTGCTAATAAGTCAGCAGATCCATTATTTTGACGATGAACATGCACAAATAATGTTGAGAGAAATAGAGACTTTCATACAATGACTGAGTTGACAAAGTGTTGACAACAGGAACTTTAGGCTTCCTCTTTGATGTATTTAAAGATACCTAGTTAATCTCCTTCTAATATACCTTTCCTATAACCTAACAATTAATATCTATTTTATTTTGCGTCAATATATTTTTATACTCACAGTTAAAAAAATTGGCGATTGATGAACTAAAAAAATAATTATGAAATATAACGTGAATATATGTGGTAATTGTGATGGATATCATGATAAAAGATATAACGTGAATATATGTGGTAATTGTGCTGGATATCATGATAGAAGATATAAATTATATTACTCTTATATTAATCGAGCTTTCCGTTGTCGGGGGTATCAAAACTAAGTTATTTGTATGCAGATTGCTCATGATGAGCATGAAAAGGACGACTGATAGATAAAATATCAAAATTATTTGAAAATTTTGTTTCTTAAGTTTTTTTTATAAATAAGAGATTTGGAATTGTTGGCCATAAATCTTCAAGTGTAGACTCAAACCATTTAATTATTCTTTTTTTTTTTGTAACTGAACCATTTAATTATTCTTTAAGCAGAAGATATACTCTTTCCAGCATGAATCGGACATGTTGATCCAAACTCTTATGTTTTCAAAAGGATTTTCGTATACAGTTTTGAAAAATGATATATTACGAATACAATAATAGAAACATAACAAAAATCAATTTGTGAATTCGAACTACAGCTACTCACCAACTCCTTCGGGACCTCTTGAATTAATGCTTGTAATTGACATCATCCCCACACATCAAAAGAAGACGTAACTGAAAACAAAAATGAAATAAACATTTTAAACTCCATTTTTTATTTTTCTGCTAAGGTTGCGAGACAAATCAGAAAAAGAGCTATACATTCCATTTCTTATTTATTGTGAATAAAAAGAGTAGGCCCGAGACAGATCGGTTATCCGGGCAATTTTAAGATATCCGGATCCGGATCCTTATCTGGCGGATCCATAATTTTACTATCTTTATCCGGATCCGGGGTTCGCGGATATCCGGGTGTCGGATATCCTTCTAAAAATTATAATATCCGGCGGATATCCGGATCCGGATTTGGATCCTTAAAATAAATAAAAAATAATATTAATATATATATAAAATATTAACAATAATTTAAAAATAAAAAATATATATAATGTTTTTAATTATTTTTATGTATAATATTAGAAAATTTACATCAAATTTATATATAGTATTATAAAAATGAAAATTTATTAAATAAAATTAGTTTTTATATATAGATATTACTATTTTGAAATAGTTATTAATAAAATTTACGGATCCGAATATCCGGACTAAAAAATCAAGATATCCGGATCCGGATTCGGCTTTGACGGATCTAACATTTTACTATCCGGATCCGGATTCGGCCTCTCCGGATATCCGGATTTTCGGATCGGATCCGGATCGGATCTCGGATCGAATCTGGATCTCGGATAAAAGTACCGGGCCTAAAAAAAGTACGTTGAACTTTTAACGAAAAATCAGAATATGATGAGAATGACCAAACTGTTATAAGATAAACATTGAAATGATCATCCACTCCTTTACTAACTCAAGCACTATGATCATCTACTCATCAAGCACTATGATTACCCACTCATTTACCAAATTAAGCACCATCTTTGTTATTTTATGTATTGTTGCTCACTATAAATACCATCACTCATCTCACTCTTTTGTACACCAAAAACAAGAAGAAGAATTTATAATCAAAGAATCATTACATCTCATCTCTCTTCTCCCTTTTTATAATAAATATTCTCTCTTGCATATTTATCGTATATCTTCTTTCTGCGGGGAGAAATTTTCACCCTTATTTAAATTTCTCGACACTATAAAATCATAAGTTATTTTACAACACGTTATCAGCACGATCGTTCTCCAATTTGGTAAAATTTACTTGTATCATTTATACCCTGCTATAATGGTCGGTATACAGCCTTTACTATTATTTATATCATGTTATAATGGCCAGAATACCGCATATATTATTTATTAGTAATTTAATTAATTTATTGATCGGCCGAGCCGCCTTATATTATGTTTATTGTTAATTGGTCGGCTAAGCCGCCTTATATTCTATTTATTGTTAATTGGTCGGCCGAGCTGTCGTATAATTTATTTATTACTCTGCATTGATCGGCTGAGCCGTCGCATGATTTGTTGTCATAACATAAATATTCCATTGCCACAATTTTTACATTTATTAATTTTTATGAAATTTTATAGATTTGATTGACTGTTTAATACGATATTTTCAGACTGATTTTTGGTGCACTCGATTCAATCCCAACGGTCACAAAGAAATTTTTTCAAAATTTTTTTCTTTTTTTCAAACGGTCATGAACAGTGATTTTTATCTATAAATAAAACTCATTTTCACTTCATTTTCTCATCCAAAACATTTCATCTTCTCTCAAATATTTTCAAATCGCTCTCCTCCGATTTTTTTTTCATTTCAAGAAAGATGATTCGCGCATTTTTGATTTTATGTGCAATTTTTATTTGTGTTTCTATTTACGGTTTATTCGTTGGAGAATTTGCTCCGGGAGAATTTAAGATGAATATCGGTTTAATTTTCTTTACATTGTTTCTCCTTGTAATTACGTGTATTATTAATATAAATGGTTCATTTTAAAATTGCAAAATTCTAAAAAAAAAAAAAACATATTTATGATTCATGATATTTAGTATCGTTTGGTATTATCAGTTTAGTATATAATGTTAATTAGACGATGATAGTAATTTGTCTGATTGTATATATGCATGTTTTAAAGCAATGCACTATAATACTATAGTCATATGACATATAATATATTAACCATGACTAATGGTTGTCCATCTGCTAAAACGCATCGATCGATGGGTTTATGGGCTATAACGCATCGATTGATGGATCTGCTAAAACGACTTTGTTTAATTTAATTCTACACACTGTAATGTGTATCGCTTATTGTTAATTGGTTCGGTTCGGTTAACACGCCAAACAGAAAACACCTTTATTTGTGTAGTTGCGTTACCGATTTGCTCGTCTATTCATTGAACCATGCACATGCACACATGGGTCACCAATATGCTTGTTTGATAATAATACGTTTGGTCAAAGTTATAATACTAAATTGGTTTGTTCAGAAAATAATATGTTTGAATTGGTTTGGATAACCATTGGTTTATATGGTTCATGTTCTAAATAGTTGAGAATCATTAATTAATATTTGCAATATAATCTTTGGTTGGTTTGATTGTTTGGTTTTAAAATCTTGAGCACTAAAGAACTTGATATCATTAATAATCATCAACGCTTGTTTATATGTAAGAATAATAGTTATTTGATGAATTAACTTTTGCTTATTATACTTTAATATGCTTCATGGTTTAATGGTATTAAGGAAACATACTTTATGATTCATGGTCTAATATCATAAAAGAAATTATTTGTAATCGGTTAGTCTTGTAGTCGGTTAGTCTTTGGTCTAATATCATAAAAGAATTTGGATTATATGTTGATATTTACTAATGTAATGGCCATATTTATATGAGCAAAATTTAAAGTTTTCAGGATTGTGTATTCTCTCGGAAAGATATGTACAAGTTATCAGCCAATTCAGAAACATGAACATCTGAAACTTTCATCGCCGATACACTTCTGTTTATAAGATAAGTATTTTTATGCTTTATATACAAGTTTAACAAACTTGATTAGATAAATCAATTTGCATGAGAGTTGACAGTGATATAAATTTGTTCATTAAATTGATTGATAAGTTAAACTTTGTTAATTAGCATGAGAGTAATAATATAGTCTATATAATAATTACTATGAAAGTTTTATTTTTTTTCTGATATAATAAGACACCTTTGTTAATACATATTTATATATATTTGAAATATTTTGATTTTATTACCATTTATGTTGAGGATTTTAAGTTTAAAACTTGACTCTAAAAGATCCATAAGTTTTGGAGAATAATATATAAAAAAAGGTATTATCACCTGAAGTGATTACATAAAGCTCATTTTGTATTTTGCATTTAAAAATTACAAGACATGAAGTCTGTAAATAAAGCCAACTATGTTGGATGTTAAGTTTAAAAGTAAAATTTCTTCAAGAAATTTTTTTTATGATGCATATATATTGGAAAATATACATTGATAAATCACGTCTAGTTGATTATGATTCATTCTTCTGAAGAAAATATGACATTTATACCAAAAAAAAAAATAGTATTGGTCAAGAAAATGAACATAAAAGTGGTTTTAGACGTGAGCGTGGACACAAATGAGGTCAAGATCCAAAGAGTTTCTTTATAGAACTCATACTCTCACTTAAAGTTGAGAAAATAAACATGGTAATAAAGAAAAGAAATTATGAATTTATCTGAAGATGAAAGAAAATTTATCAATACAAGGTAGTAAAACCTTATAGAATATTTAATAAGAGGATATATATGATGCTCCAGAAGTGTACATAGTATTACTGCACATAAAAATGCAATTTAAAGTTCTTAAGGTATTGTATTTTTATAAGTATCAAAAGTTAGAAGGATCTACGAAAAATACATAACCCATGTAGGATATGTTGTTGATTAAAAAAATGAGATACATTCGAGATTAATAAACATGTAGTATTATCATCTCGAGGGGAAGATTTAAAGAATCTCACATTTTATGATAAGTCAAACATCCAGAAGATTATGTTTACACTAAAACTAAGATTGATGAATCTTTCTCAAAGTAAATCTGTGAGATTTTGAGACACTTATGTTGAGACAATAAGCAAACGAAATGATATATACATTCCAATCAGAAATAATTCTCAAAGCAGTATAAGTATTTTAGAGAAAATATCTACAGCCTCTTATATATTGTACTACACAAAGATTAGTATAATGAAGATAAATGTATAGTAAACTAGAAGTTTACATTTGGCATGAATCAGGTAGACCATTTTGGTTCATTAATAATTAGAATATATACTTAAAGGTCATATGCATAGTCATTGAAGAACCAGAAGATTCTTCCGAATGATTTGACATATGTTGCTTACTCATAAGATAAAAGGGTAATATGGTTTTCACCAGCCAAAAGAAGATATTGGCATAAATAACGAATAAGTTAGTGGACTGATCACCCATTATGCATTTTTATAATATTGGTGAATTCACTTCTTAAAGTCTTTAACGACTATAGCACATTCACTGAGATAAGTGCTAAACATTTTGAGCAACGCTGGTTCGCATCAAGCCAATAAATATTCACTAGTTCTCTCCATCATTGGTATAGGATCAGAAACCAATCATTTTCCATCTAAGAATGTTGGATGTGTGATATACAATGTTGCTCCGCCACAAAGCTTCAAATGAAGATGTGTTTTCAAATGAGGTTGGAAATATATGTTGGATATAAATCTCTATTGACACTTAAGAATCCAGAGCCATCCCCGAAGGATATAAGTAAGGCTCTACATGAATTCTAAAAGTGAGTTAGTACTTCCAACATAAGGGGGAGAAAATAAATAGCTGGAAAAGAAAATAAGTTGAAATGAATTATCATTGATCCTCGGACTAAACACAATGTGAAATAGAAGTCCAAAAGATAATTCAGTTTCAAAACTTACTAAAGCAGTTTCCAGACACGACCTATATAAATATAGTGATCAAGTCACATATATCAGGTGTAAATGCTCCAATAAGAATAAATGTTCTACAAGAACAATATCAAACTGCTAGTCACGCCTACAGCGTAGTAGACAGATTGGTTCCAAAGATAAAAATCCTCGTAAATGAAAAGGAGCATATATTGATAATGGTCAAAACGAGGCAATATAGTTTTGTATGATCTCCAGAAGAGAAATTAAACATGACTGAAGGAAATTCAGGTACCTGAGACAAATGAAGAGATCTCAATAAGTTATGTCATGTATGAAACAAAATGGAACCGATAAGAAAATCGATGTCGATGATATTATACATGCAAAGTAGCAGTTGATATAATAAATGAGAAAGAGGATCATGAAAGAAAGTCTATAGAAAAGTGTACACAAATAAATGATTGGCCAAATCAGAAAGATGCAATAGACAAAGATATAAACTTCTTGTGAAATAGAGAAGTATTTGGACCAGTAGCCCATACACTAAAAGGTGTAAAACAAGTGGGATGTAAATGAACCGTTGCACACAAAAAATGATCAATATGAAATTGATTGTGAAGAGACATAATTTCATGTGGTAGATGCAACTAGTTTCAAGTTCCTTATAGTCTGGTAATAAAGGAAGAACTTGAATGAAACAATCCACTTGAAAATGTTAATCTCTGAAAGTAGAATCCATGAAGGATTGATGATATCAAAATCATGTTCCCGGGAACTCTGCATATTCGATCGAATTGAAACAAACTATTTTATGGGATATATGAAATATTATAAGGTTAACAAATGTATCCATTTGTATTTATCAAGAGATTATAGATCAATAGAATCATGATTTGAATATAATCAAAACTCCTGAAGAGTTATAGAAAAACTGTGTTTTGGAAGAAAACTCTTGACAATACCATATTGTTTTTATGTATTCTAAACTGGAGATCTAAAACTGAGATGTTATCATAAAGATCCTTAAAGTATTTTATTTAAGACGCTCGTATATGTTTGGTCCTGAAATACCATACTTAAGAGTGTTATTTGAGAAAATTATTAATCTCTTTCATTACTGAAAGATTTAATTTCATATGAAAAGAAAGAAAATCATAATAGTAACTTCTATAGTTACAAATGAATAATTCATATGTACGAGGCGAATCTCTAGACGATTTTATGTAAGAAATTTGGTTTGAAATCCAAATAGACCAATAAACTATTGTCTAAGTCAAAAGAGAATTATGGACAAGAAGTCTAAAGGCCCTGGATATCATAATAGAAATGAATAGAGTTTATTCTGTTAAGCTCAATTCTCTGAAGAGAGTTGATTGGAATGCATATCCTAAAGATATTGTTTCGAGGGAAAGAAATATGATAGTAAGTGTGGTTGTACTCTTTTTCCTTATCATGGTTTTTATCCCATTGGATTTTTCCATGACAAGGTTTTAACGAGGCAACAAAGAACACACAAAAGATAGACACCCAAAGAGAATGTTACAATTTGAGAGATGAAAATCTATCATTGTTCTAAAGGTTCTATGACTACTCATTCGAGGGTGAGATTACGTAGTTGTACTCTTTTTACCTTACTATGGTTTTTTCCATTGGATTTTCCATGACTAGGTTTTTAACGAGGCACTACGTAATACAAGATGGATGATCAAGGGGTAGTGTTATAAGATAAACATTGAAATGATCATCCACTCCTTTACCAACTCAAGCACTATGATCATCTACTCATCAAGCACTATGATTTCCCACTCATTTACCAAATTAAGCACCATCTTTGTTATTTTATGTATTGTTGCTCATTATAAATACCATCACTCATCTCACTCTTTTGTACACCAAAAACAAGAAGAAGAGTTTATAATCAAAGAATCATTACATTTCATCTCTCTTCTTCCTTTTTATAATAAATATTCTCTCTTGCATATTTATCGTATATCTTCTTTCTGCAGGGAGAAATTTTCGTCCTTATTTAAATTTCTCGACACTATAAAATCATAAGTTATTTTACACACAAACATTTTTATTTGAGAAAAGAGAATGACCAGACTTTATGTTATCTTCTTTTTCATTTAAAAAAATTATGTTATACATATCATAATCATACATAGATGGTTAAATACGCTTTTGACTTTCGAAGGCGGTGATTTAGCGGTGCAGATTATAAGGGTTTGTAGACTAACTATTTTATTTAATAAATATGAATGCGAACACTATATTTTTGGTAGGATGCATAATTTGTAGACTGCTGATATCAACGTAACTGTAGATATGAATTTGAACTGAAGTGAATATAACTATAAAAAATAGTTTGGCTATCAGAAACCTATTTTAAATTACCACAAAAAAAAAATTACCACAAAAGATTAGTTCAATTCGAACCAAAACCAAAAAAAAACTTAAATTGGAAAAAACATGTAAGCAATAGACCCCCAATAGACTTGCATATGATTCAGTTTCATATCGATTAGTGATTAATATTTTTAGAAATAAACAGAAAAAGTAAATTTAATATCAGACATATACCAGCTAGTTATATATATGCACATTTATATCTCTTCCTTATTAATAGAGAAACAATTTGAAATAATAACCTTAATTGTGTATTTTTTACAAAATTTGCTATCGGACTTACTACTCAATAAGGTTATCTAATCTATTAAGTTAGAGTCCTATGATCTTTTTTATGTGTGATTTTTTATTTGGATCATTCTTTAAAAAATTTATCAAATTACACATAATTTAATTATAATATCTTTTAATATCTTAATTTTTTTATTTGAAATACAAATAAACAAATTTCCTTATAAAATTCTAACAAAATTTTAAAAAATCTATTTTCAATTTTTTAATTAATTAATTTAAATTCTGATTATCATTAAAATATAATTAAAATTAAAATTAATTCAGTTTTGATTTAAAAATTAAAATTAAAATCACATAAAATATTTTAATTATATTTTACTGAACTGAAATTTAAATTGGTTGCTTTTTTTTGGAAATAATTTCTTAAAATTATTTTGTTAAATTTTTTTAAAAATATTCATTTGTATTTGAAATAAAAAATTAAGTTAAAAATATATAATCTATTAAATTAGAATCATATTTTGAATTATCAAACACGAGTTCATCTAAGTCCTTTAAATTTTATTATATAAAATATTTATAAAAGATCTCAAACCATTTCAAACTGGATGGAAAATTAAGATTAATATTAGTAGTTTTTGATGATTCATTTAGAGTTAGAGTTAGAGTTGATATCGACTTCTGGCTAACACTTCATAAACAAGGACTTATATTCGGCTTTCAAATCCCAGTGATAATCTATGATCCTTTTAAAAGATAAAAAAACGGATTCAAACAATCTATAGAACAAAATAAATGTTTAAAATGAAACATAGCCCCGAATAGCGCGAGTTCTATTCTAGTATTACATTAAGAGTTGTTCGATTCTATTACAACTTACACGGGACTATTCACATTGTGGATCCTTCATGTGTGTAATGTAAGCATTCAAAAAAATCATCATATGAATTCATCACAACTTTCGACAAGAGAATAATCATAAAATGAAATAAAATAAGTTCTTCTGCTATACAACATCTAAAACATGCACATAGAAAATGAAATATTTTTCCCATCGACTTTGGTCAAACTCAGAAGCAAGTTTTTACAATGTATTTTCCCATCAACATCTAAAATCTTAGAGAGTGAGAATTTGCTCTCAGGCACGGTTATCGAGGTAGTTTCAGCTAACTGGTTTTAGCTCCCAGATTTACCCCAATCACCCTGTTTTTACCAAAAATAGTAAGTTTTTCAAAAATTGCCGTTTTTTGAAAAACCACTTCCCGCGGTTCAGCCCCCGACGACTAGTCGGAGGGTCCGTTTTTCCTCGCCAGTATGGTAAGAACAACTCTCCGCTGTGTTTGGTTGAAGATGGGTGGTACAAAGCTTTCTCGCTCCCTGTAACTGTATACTGGATTCTTATGTTATCCTAACAATCCTTGGTTACCAGTGAACTTTCGTAGCTTTCTTATAGAACTTTCACACCCGTTGGGTGAAGAACCTTAAATTAACAAGCGAAGAAGCGACTCGACCTCAAGCACCGAACTTGAAGATGGCGAGACGTCTAACTTACGAAGAGAAAGGGAAGGGCCCCCTAGAGAAAACAGAGCCCCAGCGAACGGGCAGAGTTAGGGTTCCAGATGTGGACACCACCGAACTCATCCGGAAACATGAGCTAACCCTCATCGGAAGAACCACAAACCCGAGACTCCAACGTATCTGGTCCTTAATCCCTTTCCTCTCAGACCTCTGGAAAACAAGAGCGCGACCTATTGGCTCTAACCTAGGACAAGGAGTGTTTCAGTTCCAATTTGAATCACAATAGGATCTGCAACAAGTTTTTGATAATAGACCTTATCACTTCGCTAGATGGATGCTTATCTTACAAAAATGGGAACCGTCGGTGGACCCAACCTTTCCTTCTCTGATTCCTTTCTGGATAAAGGTACAAGGAGTCCCGCTCCACCTCTGGAGTGAAGCGCTGTTGGAAAACATTGGAAAGGACCAAGGAGTGTATGAAACTTGTGAAATCCTGCCAGGGTCATACCGCGTAAGAACACACATTAATGGTCTGCTCCCACTGATCAAACACTACACTCTGGAACTATATAGTGGAGAAGAAATCACAGCTAACCTGGTCTATGAAAAGCTGGAGAAACATTGTTGCCGCTGCCTGATACTGGATCATGATGAAGACAAAGACTGCCCGATCGCAAGCAAGGAGAGGGAAGAAAATAACCAGGAAGATAAGAGAAAAGACACCTTGTCAGAACCCCCTCAGAGAACGCATGATAACCGCATAGCAGTAAGATATGATGAGGAAACGAGGGCGGGTTCTCAGAGAAACAACAAAGACCAGTCAAGCCACTACAATAACAGTACCTCCTAGAGGAACTTTCACTCAAGCTTTGGAAGGGACAGACAGGTAGACAGATCCTACAGGTCTCAGAGATCATGGGATAGTGACAAAGGTGGACATAGAGAACATCTGAAAAGAACTGCACCAGCCCAACTCAGATCTCACCAAAGTGAGAGGCAAAGAGAGGGAAGATGGGTTGAGACTGGACGTAGGCTACAAACATCCTCTCGAAGTAACGAGAGATAACCTTCTAGCAATGATTCGAGAATCTCATCCTCACGCAGAACTAGCAGAGAGGAGGAGAACACCCCCTTTACTGAGCACATGAGAGAATATCAAGCACCGCCTGCTGTAGCCCACGCTGGAGAGAGGAAAACACACCTACCTGACCCTAAAGACCAAATTCCTGAGGAGATTATGGCGGAAGCTAGGGAAGAGTTAAGAGAGGTCATGATCCAATATACCTCTCTTGCAGACCCATCTGAAAGTGTGGCTCGTAAAGAGAGACTGAGAAGATCAGAAGAACAAGGAGAAGTTGACGAATCTGCAGAACAAATAGCGAGACAACTGATGAAAGATCAAAAGGCAGCAAGAGCTGAAGCAATACAGGAACATACCTAAACCAGAATCCCAGTAGCTCAAAGACTTGGCCCCTCCAGCCCTTTGGCACCGCAGGTGGCAGAATTAAATGGACAACTGCGTATCCCAGCCAAGAAGCGATTGGGACAACCTCCTACCAAAAAACCTTTAGGAGTCAACACTGCTGGAACAGGAACCTCGACTAAAAGAAGAGTAGCACCGGTCAGGACCTCACCAAAAAGGAAGATGAGTACTAGACAAACAAAGCCCACAACCAAGGTAAAGCAGCAACTGCTAAAGGAAAGAAAGCGAAACATAATGACGCAGAAGCCGGAAGCAGTAACCCGGTTATCAAGCTCATACCGGCGGTGGCAAGGAAGAAGACGTGTTTTCACAATCCGTTAGCTCCAATTCCTTAAAAGTAGCATGCTGGAACGTCCAAGGGCTGGGGAACCCCTTGACGGTCCAGAGACTAAAGGATATACAGAAATGTATAAATCTGAATATTCTGTTCCTCTGGAAACAAAGAACCGCGATGACTTTGTGCTCCGGAAATTGGCCTCGTTGGGCTTTTGTAACCACCACCTTGTACCTCCTAGTGATCAAGGAGGAGGTGGACTAGCTTTATTTTGGAAGGTGGGTTTTGAACTAGAAGTGTTAAGCTCTTGTAAAAACTTTATTGATGCACGAGTTCAATATGAAAGTTTTTCTATGCTACGTTTGTTTATGCGGACACAGATAATGTCAAAAGGAGAAGCATGTGGAAAGAATTGCTAGACATTAATGCAGCTAGAGGAGGAGACTGGTTTATATCGGGAGATTTCAATGACATATTCTGCGACCAAGAGAAATCAGGAGGTGTAGAGAGGACTGAAGGATCTTTTGTAGATCTTCGATCCTTCATGCCGAAAGGGGACCTATATGACCTGAAGCACTCAGGTGATTTCTTGTCTTGGCGAAAAGTGTGGTATGAACATGTTGTCCGCTGTCGGCTTGACAGAGCGGTGGCAAATAGCAGTTGGTTTGAAGAGTTCTACTCGAGCCATAGCGAGTATCTAAAGTTCCAAGGCTCAGACCACAAACCAATTATCTCATGCTTTGATACAAAAAGGAAAATGGGCAAGGGTCTCTTCAGATTCGACAGAATACTTAAGGATAATCAAGAGGTCCAAGAGATGATAGACAAATAATGGAAGCTGGCAGGCAACGCACCAGTGTGCCGAAAGATAGCTATAATCAGAAGTGCAATTGTTGCTTGGAACAGAGAACAACAACATACCAGTAGAGCTATCATCGATTAGAGGAAAGTCGAAGTGGAAGAAGCCATGACCAGCGCAGAAGATGACGCCACGCTAATAGCAATCATTAACCAAGACCTAAGAGAGGCCTACAAAGCTGAAGAAGATTTCTGGAGACAACGAAGCCGAGTGCTATGGCTCAGCCTAGGCAACCAAAACACGGGTTTTTTCCATGCCACAACAAAAGTAAGAAAGGCAAGGAATAACATTACGGTCCTAGAAGATACTGAAGGAGTGGTGCACTATAAGAAGGAGATGATCACCACAACAATCGTGAATTACTTCACATAACTTTTCACCTCAATTGAGGTAGAACGGGAACAAATTGTATGCTCTCACAACTGATCATTGAAGTGGAGAACTATCAGCTCGTGAAGGCCCCAACAGCGGAGGAGATCAGACTAGCGGTTTTCTCGATCCACTCAGATAAGGCCCCTGGCCCCGATGGCTTCTCCGCAGGATTCTTCCAAGCTAATTGGAAGATAGTGGGCGAAGACATAATCAGAGAAGTGGGTAATTTCTTTGAGACAGAACTGATGCCGACGGGACTGAATGACATGCATATTGGACTGATTCCTAAGAGAGAGAGTCCTCAGTTTGTAGCAGATTATAGACCAATTGCGCTATGAAACGTCTACTACAAAATAATCTCTAAGCTTCTCACCCGAAGACTACAACCGATTCTCTCAACCTTAATCTCAGAAAATCAGTCATCTTTCGTTCCGGACAAAGCCATATCCGACAACGTACTCATTACTCATGAAGTACTTCACTTCTTAAAAACTTCATCGGCAAGCAAACACTGTTCTATGGCCGTGAAGACAGACATGAGTAAGGCGTATGATCGGTTAGAGTGGAGCTTTATTGAGATTGTTCTCACGAGATTGAGCTTTCATCGGAAATGGGTGGCTTTGATCATGCAGTGTGCGACATCAGTTTCACTCTCCTTCTTGGTGAATGACACAGCGCAAGGAAGAGTTTATCCGAAGAGGGGAATCCGCCAAGGCGACCCATTGTCCCCATACATTTTCATCCTTTGTAGTGAAGTGCTATCCGGACTGTGTGCAAAAGCCCAAGCTGACGGCACACTACAAGGAATCAGGGTAGCCACATAATGCCCTCGGGCCAACCATCTTCTTTTTGCCGATGACACCATGTTTTTCTGCCGGACAAATCAACAAAGTGTAGCAAAACTGACTGAGATCCTCCAGCTCTATGAGCAGGCCTCAGGGAAAAAAATCAACAAGATGAAGTCCGCGATAACGTTTTCAAAGAAAGCTCAACAAAGCCTCAAAGACAGAGTAAAGCGGGAGTTGGATATCCAAAAGGAGGGAGGCGTTGGCAAGTACCTCGGGTTACCCGAGCACTTTGGGCGAAAGAAGAAGGATCTCTTTACCTCAATGGTAAACAGAATCCGACAAAAGGCGATCAGTTGGTCCACGCGATGCCTCTCCACAGCTGGGAAAATGATCATGCTCAAAACGGTCCTCTCCGCGATGCCAACACACTCAATGTCCTGTTTTAAACTCCCGGTGTCACTCTGTAAACGGATTCAGTCAATCTTGACCCGTTTCTTTTGGGAGAGAAAGATGTCGTGGATTTCATGGTCTAAAATGACGATGGCAAAGGGAGATGGAGGGCTGGGTTTCCGTGATATACAGTGCTTCAATGACGCTCTACTTGGTAAGCTTAGCTGGAGGATAATGAACAACCCCGAGGGGCTCCTGGCCAGAATCCTAAAAGGAAAGTATTGCAAGTATAGCTCGATGCTAGAAGTTCAAGCCTCGACCACCTGATCCCATGGGTGGAGAAGCGTCCTAATTGGCCGAGACCTGATTACAAGCCAGCTTGGATGGGCAATTGGGAATGGAAAATTAGTTAACATCTGGTCAGATGCTTGGCTCTCAACGTCGAGCGTGGAAAAGCCAATAGGACATGTACCATAACTCTTGATGGAGACTCGGGTGAAAGACCTTTTCTTGCCTAACTCTTGCGTATGGAACAAGGAAAAGATTGATGCAATACTTCCAGAGCTTACACCGAAGATCCTAAGCATCCAAGCGAGTTTAGAAGGTGCACCTGACAGACGCATCTGGCTCAAGCATACTTCGGGAGAGTACACAACGAAGATGGGATATCAAGCAGCGCTAGAAAGCAGAGCGGAGGAGACAGAAAACAGAGAACGTTTGGAGTTCCAATGGACCAAGAAGATTTGGGAGGTGAGTATCCCACCGAAGATAAAAATCCTTATTTGGAAAGCAGTCCACGGAGCACTCCCGGTCAATGAACGTTTGGAGACCCGAAAAATTATCACAAGCGCAGCGTGTGTAAAGTGTGGAGAAATTGAGACAATAGCCCATGTGTTCCTCACCTGTCCTTTTGTGCTGGAAACCTGGGGACATGTACCGTTTAAAGACAATGTGGTGCTGAGCAAGGTGAACCAATTAATAGAAGGTTGGAAAGCAGTCCAGACAGGTTTATGTCTCCCTCCGACAGGAGTAAATGAAGGATCACTGGCAGCTTGGGTACTCTGGACACTGTGGATCTCCAGAAACTAAAGGATTTTTCAAGGAAAAATATACTCAGCTCAGGAGGTGGTCGCTAAGGCTATTGTAGACGCAAAGGAGTGGAATACTGCGCATGTGAAGAAAACACCGCCGGAAACGGCGAAGAGAAGACCAAGAGTGGAGACGAGATTTGAGATAATATGCCAATCAGACGCTGCCTGGAAAAGGAAAGCTCAACGGCATAAACAGCTTGAAAATTCTCAGGTTCAGACAAAGATCGTTTCAAATCAAACACAAAGATTTTTACATTGGTGAAATCACCTCTCGTGGCGGAGGGTTTAGCCTTGCGTTCAGCAATGGAGCAAGCGATTTTGTTGGATTACAAACAAATCTCTTTTGAATCAGACTCGAAGATATTGGTGACAGCTATATTGGAAGGTTCTCACATTTCAGATTTGCATGGAATTCTATTGGATATCAAGACTTTGAGTAGGGTTTTTACCTCTGTTTCGTTTCATTGGGTTGCTAGAAACCCTGTGTCGGCTGTTGACATGCTAGCTAAACAGGTTCTTAATGCTTTTGTATCAAACTTGGTTTAAGATTGAATGAAAAGTTGGTGCGCAAAAAAAAAAAAACGAGATACAATTTCTCCATGACCTGACGCCCTGTACGAGACAAACCAACAAATGTTTGTTTTGAAGACGTGGTGATGTAAAATCTAACTTGATTATGGCAAAGAAAAATAGAAATTGTTCAAGCAAAAGAAAATATATAACACTATGGACATCAAATAACTTATAGACATACGAAGTACATGAATATACTAATTTCATTTGTTATCTACTGACTTATATAGGCATACCAACTACCTGACAAAGTGACAATGATATGTATTTAGTGAGGCAGTATAAACATTTTTTAAGTTCTAATGTGGAGAATCAAAATCACTTTGTCCAGTCAAATACACATCGCACAATCCAAAGAACTTGATATAAATATGAGTGTTCTACTGACTTTATTTAAGCATATATAATCAGCTTTTACAATGTACAAAGTTAAAATGTATATCGTGGTATGTAGGAAAAAGTAAATTTAAACATCATGTGCATTTAAATTGGAATATATGATTGTCCGAGTTGCACAATCAAGTATTCACAAAGTTGGAAATAAGAACTGCCTAATTTAAGGAAAATGTGTTCACCATGGAATGAACTGCCTAATTTAAGGAAAATACAAATCATAAAGTATATTGTAGTAATTGAATACATTAACAAATAATTTTTTTTCTTTATTCTTCGCAGAATAAGTTACACAAAGTTATTAAAAAGACTTCCAGATATAAGTATTCGCAATATTCTGCTATTAGTCATTTGCTAAAAGTTTCTAATCAAGTACTGAAAAAGTTGGAAATAAGAAGACTTATAATTAAAGTTTCCATAGTTGTATTCATGTGTTGACCACGAAATTTATTTGTTTCCTTATTCTTCTCAGTATAAGTTACAATCATAATATATACGATTTTCTCATTTATCAAAATACAATCAACATAATCATATTCGCAATATTATACTATATTTTTACATGTAAACTAAAGATACACATAATATATACGATTTGTATATTAATTAATTAAGAATGCATGTGGTTCTGCTATATAAACAAGGCCATATCGTCTTCGTACTATAGACCATTACAAGTTACAATCCTTTCTTCTTTTACTATGATTAATGCCCACAAAGTAAAAATTGGAATTGGATCCAAGAAAACTATAGTACAATAAATTAATTATCTTGAGCCCTTTACGCATGAATTACATATTTTTAATTTAAAAAAATACAAGTTAAAATCTACTTTTATGTAACAAATTATATTTCATGAACAAAATGTAATATTTATTGTGTAAAATTGTCTAATCCCGCGCAAGACGCGTGTCTTTAACTTTGACCTAGTATTATGGTAATCCGTGATGGAATGGAACTTAAAAGAGGATGGAAGAAAGATTCGGAAGATTATACCAATCATAGAGGATATGGATTACTCACTTGCCCATTTCTGGTACAATATTTAGTAACTTAACATATTTTTGTATTTGTTCTTTTGATCTCGTTGCCATTTTTCATTCTTTCGTCGATAATTTTCTTTTCGTTTCACATATGCAATAACCTATCAAGAAAATTCTGATCTTTCGCAATTCACACTCACAGACCTCTCCAATATAGCTAACATGATTTAAAAATCAGTCGTAGGATAGTCTTGATAATTCTTAAAATATGATCAGTAATGTTGAAGAATATGAGTATACTATAAAATCGAGAGTAATGATATTGACAATTCATTAGATCGAAAAGTATAAGAGTAATGGCAATGTTCTTGGATCCCAATCACGTGGTGTGAACTCTAGGAATCAAAAATCAAAAATTCAAATACACATGTCCTTACTTCGGTGAAGTAAGGACATGTACATGCATTTGCATATGTTATATTTGTATGTATATGGTTTGATATGCCGATGAGCTGTAGACAGAAGAGGAAAAGGGGCAACAAATCTCCAAGTTGCAAGACAAAAAACAAAATCAAAAGGGAAATAATATTATTCCCCATAAAGGAAAGCAAATGGCTTCAAATTTATTCATTTTGTTATCTTCTTCATAAGTTTTCTTCATTAATGTTCAAAAAAAAAAATTCTTCATTCTATATAAAATAGATTTTAAAAAGTCATATATATATATATATATATATATATAAGTACTATTATACTTTTATATATCACAGTGCTATATGAAGATAATCGCAGATAAATGCCGCCTCAGTTTTTAACCTTGATTAATATATACAAAACAATTTCTCAGGATGTTTCTAATTTATTCCAAACTTATAAATCGAGTTAACTATGCGACGAATTCCAAAGTAGATTAAGATCTGTTTACATCTATCAGATAAATAAAATGCAAATAAAATATTCGCATAAAGAACAACTTGATACATTGTCTTCACCAATAGATGAGTCCTCAACCACTTAATGTACAAAAGGCCACCTCCTTAGTCTTTTCAACACATCTTTTGAGTCTAGCGAGTAAGAACCAATTGACACAAATGCTTCCACATGACATGTCTCTTTGTCTAAGAACCACAATATACACTGGAAGCCATTCTTTCACCAAGAACACATATTTATGGAAGATATTAAATGAATAAAGGTATATATACGTAAGTTAGTAAAGGTATTATACGTATCTACGTATAAGTTTACACTTTACACCATGGCAAAGTTTTATATGTCGAATATTAAACCAATAAAGGTACATATACGTATCCACAGTCCACTGATGCTTTTACATTATGGCAAAGTTGGATTTACTATTATTTTATCAAAGTATATGGAAACTTTATGATAAAAATGACATGAGGTTTATATATAGCAACGAAAATGTATCTAGTCCACAAGAATATGTATCTTTTTTCTCACAACAGTCAACACAATCTTAAATAGAGAAAAAAGAGAGCTTAGAGATTGACCTAGGTTAAGGGGGCAGCTTACGCCGACAACAACTGTAGAAATTATCATTTATTTTTTGATACGTTTATCCACAATTTAGAGAGAAGTATCGATTATAAAGAGAAAGAAGGTGAGGAAAGGAAAGTGAACATATCATAAAGAACCGATGATGAGAAACGTAGGGAGTTCGAGCTCCAGCGGCAAAGGCATAGCGGCGGTGGTCGGCGTCGGTCCACAGCTTGGCCGTTCCGTCGCTCGAAAGTTCGCACACGAAGGCTACACCGTCGCCATTCTCGCCCGCGATCTAGGTTTGAGTCCTTTCTCTCTACTTACCCTTTTATGCCACAACCTCATAAACTAGCAGAACTTCCCTGAAATTCCCTTCTCTATCTATATTCCAAAGAAGATAAAGAAATTGTAGCAGTTTTTCTTTTTTAAAAGGAGTTATTTTTGAATGGTTTTATTATTAGATTTTAACAAAATATATGGCGGCTAACGTTTTCACACACACACGTATAGTCAAAATGTGCATTCTTACAATTTTCTTAATGTAAATTTTGTGTTAGAAAGATTTCATATTTGTTTCTCGAGTTTATAGTGTAAGTTTGACTTTGACTTACAGTGGTTTGTAACTAATACATCACAGAGAAATTTTATGTGTAAATAGTTTGTTTGAATTCAGTTACTCTTTTTTCATTCCTTAAGACATATAACTATTTTTTTTTCACAAACTCCATCTATTAAGTTATAACTTCTTAAGAAATAAAATATCAAAACATCCAAGAAGCTTTACTAGTTGCGGTGCAGCTTTTTAGAACAAGATGATGAGTGGAAACTTATTTATTTACATAAAAACATATTTCAGTTTCTATTCGACAAAAATAGTTGAAACGGTTACACTTTTAGTCTTTTACTCTACATGTTCGATGATAAAAAATAATGTATGTAACTGGTTTACACTTAATCTTATTAACAATTTTAGTTTGTATTAGTCCGCTTTAAAGCTTCTTTCTTCTTAATTCATTCTCTCTTCTTTCTTACTCAAGTTTTTTTACTAGTCACAACCATAAACTTATAAATCACAAAATGTTGCACTCATCGTCACTATATACTAAATAGAAATATAAAACTTCAACCACTTTCTTGATATGGTCAGTTACATTTTGCAGGTAGGTTATCTAGAGTGGCAGAAGAGATAGCGAGAGAAGAGAAAGCGCAAGTTTTTGCTATAAGAATTGATTGTGCGGATCCAAGAAGCGTAAGAGAAGCCTTTGAAGGTGTGCTGTCTTTAGGGTTTGTGGAGGTTTTGGTGTACAATGCTTATCATTCTTCTTCTTCTTACCCAAGCCACCATCCAACTTCATTCACCCACATTCCGTTCCAATCTTTCCAAACCTCAATTTCCGTTTCTGTCTTCGCTGCATTTCTGTGCGCCCAACAGGTATACGTTTGTCCAAATCTTGATAAAAGTACTGAAACGACTTTTACATTATTTATGAATTTTATGGGATTTTTTTAACTATCTTTTCAAGCAAGGTTAGCATTTCATGATCATGTGTTTCGAACCATACTTTATCCACTTATGTTAAAAGAGTACTTGTTAATATTGCTGGAGTGATCAAGGTCTATCAGACTTTAATATTTTTTGCGAAAATGAATAAGATCATTTCTCTCGTAACTATGATATTTTTATATAGATTTATTCAAATTGTTGATGCATACTAGTTGTGTGTATAAACTACTGATTTTATTTTCTGCGAGTAACCTGCAGCCTGGAGTGAGTGATTTGGACATTTTGATAGAACTAATCATTTGCTGATGCACTTGTTTTTTGTCAAGTGTTTGACGTACTAGTTGTGTATAATTTATTTTAAAATACTGTTTTTTCGTGTGTGTGATTAGCTTTAGTTTGTAGGGTATATATAATATTGAGTGATTTATAAATTTTGAACAGTTATATGTTGACAAAAAAAACTGTTATATATTTTACATCGTTGTAAGGTATTTATTTTATTTAACTTTATTTGTTTAACTAGATTTTGACCCGTCCTTAAAAAGACGGGTATATTTTTTGTTTTATATTTTTGTTGAAATTTAATTTTTATATTTGTTTTTTTAGTCATACATATGTTTTTCTTTGTATAATATTTATTTTAAAAGATTAATAAAATATTTTAATAATTGTATTAAAATAGTTGGACCATACTTTTATCAATTGGGCATGTTCCTAATTTAATAGTATTGACTAGATTCTGACCCGCATTAAAACGCGCTTATGTTTTATTTTTATTTTATTTTTCAAAAACGATAATCAATATTTTAAAACCAATAACCAAAGGGACATTTAATTTTATGTGACAATTCGGTTATATTTAAGTAGTTCGGTGCATTTATAAGTAGCCTGCATTATTAACTCTAGTATTATTCTAACAATTTTGAAAGGGTCCAAAACAACTTCTATTAGTAGATAAAAAATATGACTCTAAATTAATAGATTAGATATGGTACAAAAAGGTTATTCCGGGGATGATGGATAAAGGGAAAGGAACAATACTCTTCAGCGGTTGCTCGGCGTCATTGAATGGCGTTGCGGGTTTCTCGGAGCTATGTAATTCTCTCTAGACTATTTTATTTGTAAAAATAGATATTCTTATAGAAACTGATTATCCAGTAAAGAAATATTTGAATTTGGAACAGGCTGTGGAAAATTTGCGTTGAGGGCTCTTTCTCAATGCTTGGCAAGAGAATATCAAGCTTTTGGAATACACGTGGCTCATGTTATCATCGACGGTGTAGTTGGACCTCCAAGGTACGTAACTATATGATCGTTTTCCTCCAATTATATATATATTTCTATAAAAATAAGGAAAATAATAGAAGATGAAATAAGAACCAGAATGTAAAAAGGGATTTAAAACTTTATATAGCTTCCACAAACGGCATGATTCTGATCCAAACCGACAAGATTCTACCTCAAAAAATTATCAAGGATCTCTGTTTTCTTATCGAACTTTATCATTAAAATAACAGAAAAAGACAAAGATATCACTAAATCAAGTTTTTGTTCCCAAACTAGCATTCAAGGTCAAAAGTCACAAAAATAGCACTTAATGTTTTATCAAAAGTCACAAACTTAGGGTTTAGAGTTAAAGGGTGGTGTTTAGGATTTAGGGTTTAGGGTTTAGGGTTTAGGGTTTAGAGTTTAGGGTTTAGAGTTTAGGGTTTAGGGTTTAGGGTTTAGGGTTTAGGGTTTAGGGTTTAAGAGTTTAGGGTTTAGGGTTTAGGGTTTAGGGTTTAGAGTTTAGAGTTTAGGGTTTAGAGTTTAGGGTTTAGAGTTGAGAAATGTTGTTTTGGGGATAAGATTTCAAATTTTGAAAAATAAAAAAATTAAAATTTTCAAATGATAAAATGCTATTTTGGTCATTTTAGTTTTTGAATGCTATTTTTGTGATATAAACTTAGAAAGGTGCTAGTTTGGAGATTTGCCCTTAAAATAAAATTGTTTAATAGATTCATATTTACCGTGTATGTATGGCGTGGTTCCATTTGTTCTTCCCTAATATTTTATTTTTTAATTCGAAGCCATTTTTTTTAACATTTAGCATACATTTCTTGAATCTCGAAATTTATGGTGAGCGACGGAAAAGGGAAGAACTTTTATTAGTCCCCCACACTGCAAAGGTCCACACTATTGACAGTTTGGCACATTAAGCATTTGGAAAAAAAATAATAGCGCCGGATACGATAAAATCTTTCCAAAATTTGCTTTCAGAGAAAGAAACATCGCACCGAGAGGAACGGTCGCAGAGCAATCATTCAATACTGGAGGTCAAGATGGAGAAGGAGAAGGTGAAAGCTCGGGAGTGATGGGAATGGATCCTGATGTATTGGCTCAAATATATTGGAGTCTTCATGTACAAGACCAGAGAGCTTGGACTCAAGAACTCGATATCCGACCATCAAACACAAGGTTCTAGTGGTTAAAAATATGATTTGATTCTTGGGGGTTTTGATTTTATTCAATGTTATTTTAGTCGTTTGGTACGTATACGTATGTGTGATCATTTGATATGTATGTGTATATCTTGCATTTGGAATGTATAACGTTAAGCGTTTATGATTTGTGTGAATGATCTGTCAATCTCATTTTCATAACTTTTGGTTTCTACTTTGGGTGAGATGTTTGGTCTTGTCTAGTAAGGTTTGAACTTTTCTTGTGGCCTTTAAGTTATAAAGGGTACAATGACTTCGTGTTTAAATTCAGGACACATGAGATGATCCGACAAGTCATGTGAATAGAGATAATAAAGATCCGATCACAGATAAGAAGGGACCCCCTTTAAAGGTAAAACATAAGAGCAATCGTCCTTTAAGTGCTGTCACGTCGAGGAACTTCTAAGGGCCATTTATTTTCATAGAAGAGAGTGAAGCTTTGAATGATAATCATCAAGAGTATCACAATACTAAAAGGGGAATATGCTGAGCAATTAGGCTATCCACATCAGCAATTATATTCAACCAATCACAACATTTCATTTTCTTTTTGGGTTTTATTTGTTTGTATTTGGGCTTTGTTTTCACTTAACTTAGAAACCTAAAACTAAGACCCAAACCTAAATCTATGACGTGAGATGTCGAGGCTCAATCCTCTGCCACTTCGTCTTCTCTAAACCTTATTGGTTTGTAAGGTTGACACAAGACAATGCCTCCCATCCTGTTCGTCTTCTCCAAATCTTAACCAATCAGCGAACCGAAGGAGGGAAGGTTTGTTACCGTGAAGGCCTAAGAACACGTCGCAGCATCTCACCCTGTTGTAAGAGACCGAGACTGAAGATGTCTGAGTGTAGGAAGACGAGTCATGCCCTCCTCTTGGGAATCATGGGATCACGCTACTCGAAGGCTCGAGATTCTGAAACACGAGGTCAGAGCTGGAGGTGAGGGGATCGAAGCTGTCGCATTGTGGATCGGAGCGAGTTGATTCGGAGTGGTCTTGGGGTTTGAGAGATCTTGGGGAGAAAAAGGGAGATTGGTTAGCTGAGAAGAAAGCTGCTGAGGAAGATGAAGACATGTTTTCCCCATAAATGCTGCTGCTGCCCTATCAATCCATCGAAGCTAATCTAATCTAAAAAGGAAACAAAAAAGGACAAAGTCAAGATTTGGACAGAACAAGGAAAGTTAACAGCTTATGTGCGTAGGTTTGGTAAGAACTGAACATTACACGGTGATGATTTCTTCCACAGTATATACCATAAAAGCTCTCTACTTTCTATTTTTGAGTGAATAGTTTCAGAAAATACAACACTTTCTCAAAAGCAATAAGAAAAAGAAATGATGATTCTTTTTATTAAGGGAAATAATTGATTTTGAGGACGTCGTAGATCTAAGCAGAAAGGGAAATAATATAATCATTTTTAATGAAAATGAAAGTTTTGTTTTCTTATTTCTTATTCTTACAGATGGATTTAGATCTGAGAACTTACATAGCTAGGCGTCTTGAATAAGAAACCATCAAAGAAGATTATTTGAGCTCTTTGTGTTCAAGAATCGATCAAAGCTCAGGTACTTCAGAAGAATGATGAATCCAACAGAATGACTAGAGTTTGAATGAGAGTCCACCTGAAGAAGGAAGAAGAAGAAGAAGCCAGCTCGAATAAAACGATGTGTGTGAAGTCTTTTAAGAGAGTGTATCAATCAATGAGAGAGGAGTTGAAAGTGAGAGAAGGAAATGAGAGAGAGAGAGAATAAAGAAGTAGAAGAAGAAGAATTAAAACACTACAAAAGCTTTCAAAGAGTTGTAGTCGAATGCATAGCCATTTACAGATAGACTTTGAAAAGGACTTTCTTTTTATTTTATTTTCTTTAAACAAAAACAGGGGAGACAGAAACTGAGATATGTCTTAAATGGAATATTCAAAAGAAAAAAAATCGAATTGGTCAAAATAAATAATTTCATTTTTATATTATATAATAAATATATATTATTTAGTGATAATAAAAATATAGTTATTCATCTATCACATATATCTATGCAAATATGTGAATCGTGATGAATGGTTCGACTGTGGCTTTAAAAATTTTAGTTGTAGATGTTTAACTGTAGATAAATCGGTTGTAGCTGTAAAGTTATTACTGTAGACTTTTTCTGCAGAGACTTTTGATGTAGTTAAATTTGTTGTAGCTGTAAGCTGTAGGTTGTAGATATTTTAAAATAAAATATATGAAATATGCGTTGTATATATAAAATTATTATTTTATATATCAATTAAAATAATTTATATTAATATTTTTTTAATAAATTATCAGAATTTATTGTAATTTAAAATGTGATATGTAAATAATATTTATATTATTTAAATATCTTAATAATTTAAAAACACTCAAATTCAAAATTAACATATTTATAAAAGTTTTTATTATGATTATATAATTTATTTGATATTATAGATTTTTTTTTTATTTACAGATTCTACAGCTTATAAAAAGAAGATGTAGGGTTTTTGTCTAAAATACATAAGAAAAAGTTTTGCTTTATTTTTTTTTGATGCAGCTTTAAAAATAAAGGTAAAGCATGATTGGTAAAACTAAATAAAAACTTGATGTAGACTTTAATTTTTAAAAGTAAAGCTACAACATGATTGTTAAAATTTAGTGATTTAAAAATAAATAAAGTTAAAGTAGGGAGATAAAACCCAACCAATAACTCATGTTCACATAATGATTTTCATAAAGAAAATTTTAAAAATATATTTATGTTACGTAGTATTATTTTATATTCTTTAAATAATATAATATAATATTATACATTATTTTTTAGAATTGAGAAATACATATAATATCTTATCCGCGCGTAGCGCGGCTAAAAAATCTAGTAACAATAAGGAGTCATGTATCCTTTTTACCTTCTCAGAAAAAAAAGAGAATATACTATAATAAAAGGAAAATAAGCTGCGCATAGATAATGTCCACGTTGGTTTAAAAAATCCACCAATCATAGAGTTTCAATTCTCCATGTCACTTCCACGTCACTATTGGCTTCTGTCGACTGAAATCCAACCATTGATTTCTACTTCCGTGAATCTCTTGGTCTCTTTCTCTACCATCAATATTCTCTTTACCATTGATCTCTTCTTCTCCCTGCAAAAAAGGAAAATAAGCTGCATAGAAAATGTCCACATTGGTTTAAAAAATCCACCAATCATAAAGTTTCAGTTCTCCATGTCACTTCCACGTCACTATTGGCTTCTGTCGACTGAAATCCAGCAATTGATTTCTACTTCCGTGAATCTCTTGGTCTATTTCTCTACCATCAATATTCTCTTTACCATTGATCTCTTCCTCTCCCTGCAAAAAAGGAAAATAAGCTGCGCATAAAGAATGTCCACGTTGGTTTAAAAAATCCACCAATCATAGAGTTTCAGTTCTCCATGTCACTTCCACGTCACTATTGGCTTCTGTCGACTGAAATCCAGCCATTGATTTCTACTTCCGTGAATCTCTTGGTCTCTTTCTCTACCATCAATATTCTCTTTACCATTGATTTCTTTCTCTTCCTGTAAATACTATACTAAAAGGAAAATAAGCTGCGCATAGAGAATGTCCACGTTGGTTTAAAAAATCCACCAATCATAGAATTTCAGTTCTCCATGTCACTTCCACGTCACTATTGGCTTCTGTCGACTGAAATCCAGCCATTGATTTCTACTTCCGTGAATCTCTTGGTCTCTTTCTCTACCATCAATATTCTCTTTACCATTGATCTCTTCCTCTCCCTGCAAAAAAGGAAAATAAGCTGCGCATATAGAATGTCCACATTGGTTTAAAAAATCCACCAATCATAGAGTTTCAGTTCTCCATGTCACTTCCACGTCACTATTGGCTTCTGTCGATTGAAATCCAGCCATTGATTTCTACTTCCGTGAATCTCTTGGTCTCTTTCTCTACCATCAATATTCTCTTTACCATTGATCTCTTCCTCTCCCTGCAAAAAAGGAAAATAAGCTGCGCATAGAGAATGTCCACTTTGGTTTAAAAAATCCACCAATCATAGAGTTTCAGTTCTCCATGTCACTTCCACGTCACTATTGGCTTCTGTCGACTGAAATCCAGCCATTGATTTCTACTTCCGTGAATCTCTTGGTCTATTGCTCTACCATCAATATTCTCTTTACCATTGATCTCTTCCTCTCCCTGCAAAAAAAGAAAATAAGGTGCGCATAGAGAATGTCCACGTTGGTTTAAAAAATCCACCAATCATAGAGTTTCAGTTCTCCATGTCACTTCCACGTCACTATTGGCTTCTGTCGACTGAAATCCAGCCATTGATTTCTACTTCCGTGAATCTCTTGGTCTCTTTCTCTACCATCAATATTCTCTTTACCATTGATTTTTTTATCTCCCTGTAAATACTATACTAAAAGGAAAATAAGCTGCGCATAGAGAATGTCCACGTTGGTTTAAAAAATCCACCAATCATAGAGTTTCAGTTCTCCATGTCACTTCCACGTCACTATTGGCTTCTGTCGACTGAAATCCAGCCATTGATTTCTACTTCCGTGAATCTCTTGGTCTATTTCTCTACCATCAATATTCTCTTTATCATTGATCTCTTCCTCTCCCTGCAAAAAAGGAAAATAAGGTGCGCATAGAGAATGTCCACGTTGGTTTAAAAAATCCACAAATCATAGAGTTTCAGTTCTCCATGTCACTTCCACGTCACTATTGGCTTCTGTCGACTGAAATTCAGCCATTGATTTCTACTTCCGTGAATCTCTTGGTCTCTTTCTCTACCATCAATATTCTCTTTACCATTGATTTCTTCTTCTCCCTGCAAATTCGTTTTTGATAAATAAATTACATAAAGGAATTATTCAAAATTCTTGCATTTTCACTTGCCCTTTCGCTTTGCTTTTTGATTCAGTTGATTTAAAATTAAATCTATTTATTGAAACAAAAAAACTACAAATTCAAAGATTTAACATCACAGGCCAAGCAAAAGCTAAAGAAAACTCAGCTTCTTCCTCATGTTACTTCACCGCCGCCGTTGATCACCGTGTAATCAATCTATACACAAACAATTACGTCCTCTTTTCTTCCTCTGCTCACACTTCGCTTCATCACCACGACGAATCTCTCTCTGCAGAATTTGTTAGAGACAAGGAAGTCAAGGTTTCGAAGCACGCATCTCTCATTATACAACTTATATCCGATGTGCTTTTCTGGGTTGTCTTACATTGTTTGTTTTGTTTTGTTTTTAGGATGTTGTGCTGAGAAGCATGAAGATAGTGGGACCGTAAAGCCATCAGATGAACTTTCTCAAGAAGATATTGGAGTCATAAATATGCGTATTTCTAAACTCTTTGAACCTGTAGAAAAGGCGAGTCATTTAGGGTCGTAACAGGTAATTGTTCTACAACATGAAACATTTATTGGATTAGATGAAAATATTAGTTACAGATTAGCATTGATGATTATGCATACATCACACACTTAAGCTAACTCGGGTCATTATTACAGGTCCTTCTAGCTTTAAGGAGATTGAAAGGGAGCTGGAATAGGATAAGATGACATTTGAGACAAAGCTTATCATTAGCTTTGCTAAATCCAGAATGGTGACTTCAGTTAAAGTTTCATATTGATTTTGCTATATCAAAAGCTTTGCTAAAATGAAAATGGTGCCCTGTTATCATTAGTTTTACTTTCCATGTATTCAAGATATTTATCACGAAGAGCAAGAATTTTTTCCAGCGCGAAGCTGGTTAGAGCTATTAATGCTTTCTAAATCTCATGATATTTCTTTACTCACAAATCTAGGGAACAATGGATTTTGCTTCACTTTTTTTTTTCTCTACTGTGGTCTTGATAGATGAATATGCAGAGACAGCGATGAAGAAAATACTACTGGAGCTGAAGCCTTGCAATCTGATTATGTATTTGACAAAACTTCAGGGTACGTTTATATATTCCTTTATCTCTATCTCTATCGCATTGCACTACAATACACAAGGTCAACTTTTTTTCACTTGGAGTTTATGACGACCGATTACCACTGTCTGGTCGATGCTCTCTTACATTTGAACTTAATTGTTTCAAAGGAATTCTTCCACAGAGCTGTACATTTCCCTACACAAAATTTTGCTTGCACACGCTTCTGCGACAAACTTATGCAAGAAATCCCAGGTTCTTCTTCTCATTCCGTCTTCCATATGCACTACTGTCTTTAGTTAAGACAGTAACTCCATTTAATTACACAGCACAAGCAACAGGGATTGGTAGGCATTAGCATATACATATACGATGCTTTGACTGATGTCCCCCTAACTAACTCCAGAAGTTAAGCAGGCAACAGCCAGATTCAATGACTTCTTTATTGGATGGTAAGCCTAATGAATCAAATGTTGAAGAATCTACTATATTTTATTAGTTTGGGTCTTTTTGTAAGGGACTTACAGGTTTGGCGAGAATCCTGAAACGATGAAGACCATAGTTGGGTCTAAGATTACTCGCTTTTACAGAGGATGAGTCGGATCAAGATAAATTACATGACACTTTACGTCTAGGATAAGTCTTCTCTCTGAAACAAAATCTCCATGATTTCAACATAGACATGGCTGTGGAACTGACCCGTAAGTTATATGATACTGTGGAAGATTAAAGCTAAAGATGTGGCTCATTGATTGCTTCAATTTGCCTTGCAGCGTTTGGAAACACATCTTCAAGAATGAGGTTCGTAATATATTATATACATGATCAATTAAAAGAGATAGAGAGAATAATGTTTGGTGATTTTTCTTATTTCAGTATGCAAATACACAATGGAGTCAGTACTGTTGTATACCAAAGAACACTACGGCATATTAAGTATCTGAGGACACGACTAGAACTAAGTATCTGAGCTCACACATTGAAGCATTGCTTCAATCACTCAGGTAACTTCTACAGTAGAGCGTAGCGCAAGTTCTATGAAAGTGTGAGACACTAAGATTCAATATCCCAAAGAAAGAAAGGATCAACTGTAAAAGGGTATTTTCAGTGGTCGGTGATGGATTTATATGAGATATCTGGAGGGTATAACATATGGATTATATTTGTGGACTTCAAGGATCTTTATCGTAGGGAGCCTAAACTCTGCTTGGGGGAAGACTTCACCATAGATCGCATGTTTTAGCTCTCTGATGAGCTTCGATGGACATGTGTCTTACGTCTGAAGAAACATTTATATCACAAAACTTATATGTGGTGAAGTCATTGTGATTAATTAATAGTTTCCACTAACATATTATGCCCTTCAATCACTACAAATTTCATATGATTGAAACAAATTCTTTAAACTGGCTTAGATCGGTTGACAAAAAATGCCAGATGCAAAATCATAACACTAATTTTTTCACATTATTAAACAGTACAGCTAGGGATTTTTGAACCTTTTAAAATAACACGTGAATGACTTTTCACGTATGACATAGGATCTGAATATTTTACTTGTTACCATCCCCAACACAACTTTTGGGAGTGGTATCAGTTATTGGCGTTTCACAACAATCACAAAAAAAAACATTATAAATCGTTTCAAACTGTTTCAAATCTTTTAAAACTAAAAGTTAGTTTCCACCAGTATTTACGGTTGCGAACGGTAGCAAATAGATAAATAAATATAATTTTTTTAAATTTAATATTAGAACTCACAGTATGCATTATAAATAAAAAAAAAATACATATAATATTTTAATTTATATTCGCTAACAATATCGTAATTATATTATAAAAATTTAAACCAAGAATATTCACTATAATTTTTAAACATTAATATATTATATACGTTTATAAACTTATATACATATAAACCAATCAAAATATTTTTTTTTAAAGTTCTAATATAAATTTTCAGTTTTAAATTGTAACTATAATTTCATCTAATTAGAACAAATAAATAAATAAAATTTTTTTATCTATATTATATTAAGAATCATTATATTTTATCATAATAGTGTGTTTTGATATTTTTATAATGTTATAATGTGTTAGTATTGATAATTTATTATCAAACTACTATTGCATCTAATAATTAATTACTCATAAATATTCCACAAACGCACCAACTTTAATTATATCAATCATACAAATCGCTTAATAATGTTTAAAACAGCAGCCAACCACAACTGCAAACTCCCGTAACCGCACCATTTTAACCAGTCAGATCTTTAGCGGACTTAGACGATTTTTTTTGCAAAACCCTGTCGAATTATTATTTTGTTGACCCAAATATGTTTAGCTTAAATGTATGGGTTATTAATAAAACTCACCAAACTAAAGTACAAATGGAAACTATGTAATATTCTATAAAATAGCCCTCTAATTTATGTTTTAATAACGTAAATAAAAACTTATATATGAAATATCATTAACTAATTCATTTTCATTATTTATAAAATTTGAAACGAAATTGTGTACAAAAGTATTGAGAAAATGATAAAAAAATCTATGTGTTTATAAAAAAAAGTAAAATTTTGGTTACATTTAAAAATGAAAAGTTAACTCTTTATCAAATATATATTCTAATTTTATCGATAATATGTAAATTAAAGTCTTCAAAATCTGTAAATATATTATATTTTGCATATATTATTTCATCTAATTAACACAACGAAAATCCAAAATCTAATCTATAAAAGACAGTGAGTAACCCAATATATGGTTGGCTGAAATAAATTAAAACTTCTGTATGCAAACTACAAAATTTAAGTTTTGAGGCTGTTCATCTATTTTATTACGTCAAATTAATAAGTTTTTCAAAATTTTACAAAAATAGGTTGTGATATTCATCAACAATTGATCATTTGACAAAGTGCATTGCGGCTGATTGGTTACGGTACAATTTCGTGTGTATGATGTTTTATATAGCTGTAGCTAATGTAGCTGTAAAAATTAAATAAGAAAAATAATAAAAAGTAGAAAGATATTCTTACAATAATATTTTTTATATAGTTGTAGCTAAAGCTTACAAAATAATTCTTTAAGAACAAGGTTGATACAACAATGTTATAGATTTACATAATATATAATACCAAATTTTAAATAGAATAACTGGTAATTTTATTATATAAACTAATTTGTAACTGTTTATGTGCTCAATCTTAGCGTTTTGGCAAACTAATAAAAACATTTTTATTACACTCCAGAAATGGGATAAGTAAAGCTATATGCAACATTTATATGCATGTCACCTCTTTTATATTATATTTTGGACGCTAGAATTATAAGTTTGGAATGATTCTACAATATTTGGTCCAACAAAATTAGTTGTAAAATTTAAAGACATTATCCGCGCGTAACGCGGAAGACGAACTAGTAATGATAAGTTTTTGATCAAGAACGCACTGGGATTACTTTGACTACACATTAAATGAGCTAGCATTGTGTGCTTGTATTGCCTGAAGGAGCGAAACAAGGCCAAAAATAGTGTGTTTGTATCATTTAGAAATATTATCATTTAAATTTTGTTGACATTTACGCTACATTTACACTTATAAGTTGTATCAGCTTACTGTCTATGTAAACTCGTGCACATATAGCCGTGAACCATTGTTTTTCGTTTTTTTTTTTTATTGTAAATGATTGCATGTTTTTTTTCATCTATTAAACATTAAAAAAAAATCAGTGAATTCATAAATCACTAGAAGAGCGCGTCATATTCCTGCAAACATTAGGTGAGAGAAAACAGACTATGTTTTGGCTGTTATTTCATCTATTGAACTGTGTTGGTGATATATAACAAGAAAGAGAGGAGAGAACATTGAAAATGTTTCCTGAACATATTTATTTATATAGAAATAGACAAGTAAAGTAGAAATGCATTGTAGATTCTTAGAGTTGGGTGGTTGGAGCCTTGGAGGTGTTAAGTAACAAAGCTTCTCTTCGAGGAAGACATGTGACTTGTGAGGCTCTCACGATGAGAGCACCAGAATTGAGAGGCCCTTCGCTTAAATAACAATTTGGTAAAACGCTGCGTTTAGCTCTGAAGGTGATTTTGTGGAGATTAGGGTTTTGGTTCTAAACTTCGCCAAGTCATCGTTCCGGCGCCGCCATAATGCCTCCGCCGGAGGTTGTGGCTGTCACAGGTTCACGGCAAGAAGGTTTGTCACAGGATTCGCAAAGGTCAGGTCCGTTAAATCGTTCGTGGGTGAAGGTTGCCCAACAAAATCAAAAAAGTTTAACAAAGTATGAAGTTCAAATCACGCTGGAAGATGGTATTGGTTCTGTCGAGGTACAAGATGAAGTTTTTAAGGACCCTCAACCCCTGTGGGAAGATTTCCTGATCGGAAATTTTTTGGACAAAGCCCCACATATTGGGAAAGTCCATGCTATCGTCAATAAGAATTGGGCTTCTGACAAGTCACAAATGGTAGAGGTTTATGAGATAAATTCTACAACTATGAAGTTCAGAATCCTGGACTCCGCTATGAGAGGAAGGGTTTTGCGCAGAGGTATGTGGAATTTAGCAGAAGTTCCGGTGGTTATGACCGAGTGGAAACCTTTCGTAGAAGAGGAAGAAATTCACAGCTCTGTTCCTCTGTGGGTCCATCTCAAAAATGTCCCAATGAACATGTTCTCGTGGAACGGACTCAGTTTTGCCACGAGCCCGGTAGGAGTTCCACTAAAACTTCACCCTGATACTGCTCTATGCAAAGACTTTAAAGTGGCGAAAGTTTTTGTCAAAGCAGATCTTACAAAAGACCTTCCAAGCTCTATGAATTTCAAATTCCAGGGGAAAGATACTTTAATTTCCTTCACCTATCCATGGTTGCCCACTAAATGCTCAACGTGTGGAAAGTGGGGACACTCGGAAAAGGTTTGCTTAAAGCAAAAGGAGACAGTAATAGCAACACCAGTTGATGAAGTGGTGGTTTCATCTAAACAACAGGAGGAGAACAGTCTTAAGGGTTCAGACAGTGGATATATCCATGAAACTCAAATAGAGCTGTCTCATACTGAGAATGAAATCCAAGGGGAAGTGGAGCAAGTTAAAGAGGCAGAGGAGGTCCATACCTCTGATGAGACAGATAAGGAAGATGATCAGGAGGAAAGCTGGTTGACGCCTGTCAAAGTGAGCAAAACACCGGAGAAAACAAAGGAGCTTGATCAGGGCTCAATTCTCTCAAACTCTCGATTTGCAGTATTGGGATTAGAAGAGGAAGAAGGTGAGATACTGCAACAGGAAGCATCTACTAAATCAGCTGAGATTCCACCTCAAGCTCCCATCCAAAAGAAGAAGGAAGTACAAAACAAAGCTCCGTCGATCAGACCATCTTTGCCGCGTACGTCTAAAGACAATTATAAGCTTGTTTCTAACTCAAATGCTCGAAAGACTACCGACTGCGGTCAAAGTCTTTTGGACATAAAGTCGACCAAGAAATAACTGATGTCGGGTTTCTATTGGAACATCCGGGGTTTTAACAAAAATAAAAAACATACTGTTGTTAGAGACTGGATCAGAAGAGGAAGTATGAAGTTTGGATGTCTAATAGAAACTCGAGTGAAGGAAAACAGAGCTGAGAGGATTGTGTTCTCTGTTTTCCACAATTGGTCAACTATATCAAACTATAAGAACCACCGACTGGGTAGAATTTGGGTTGTTTGGAGTCCTGAGGTAAGAGTTACCCCTTGTTTCAAGACAAATCAAGTCATCTTAAAGATCACCAGAACTCGCCAATGTTTAAAGACAAGCCATGGATTGTGCTTGGTGATTTCAATGAGACTTTAAACTTGGAGGAATATTCGGGGCCAACTACTTCGACAATTTCTACAGGTATGCGGGAGTTCCAAGATGTATGTCGCCACTGTTCTCTCATTGACATGAAAGCGCATGGCCCTCACTTAACTTGGAGCAATAAACGAAAGGATGATCTGATTCGAAAGAAGCTGGATCGTACATTAGTGAATGACGTGTGGACCACAAAATTCCCAACCACTTATTGTGTCTTTGAGGCAGGCGGGTGCTCTGATCACCTACGCTGTAGGATTCAGATCCAACCAGCCCCTTTAAAACCAAAGCGACCTTTCAAGTTCACCAACGTGGTGGCAGAGGCCCCAGGTTTCCTCCCTCTGATGAAAAGCTTCTGGAGCAATACCATACCTCTACATAACTCGACGTCTGCTTTATTTAGGCTATCGAAGAAGCTCAAGGAACTGAAACCTGCTCTCCGACAACTAAGTAAGGAAACTGTAGGTGACATTACAAAGAGAACTAGAGAGGCTTTTGACAAACTTTGTCTCTATCAGACAAAAGCGATGGTAAACCCCACTCCTGATACGTTGGATGATGAAGCTCGAGCTCATGATAAATGGCAGCTTCTTTCGTCCATTGAAGAAAAGGTCCTCAGCCAAAAGGAAAAGATGCACTGGCTAAATGTTGGAGATGGTAACAATACGAGTTTTCATAACTCAGTGAAGATCAGAGCAGTAAAAAACTCTATTAGAGAGATTCAGAAGGAGGATGGTTCAATTGTTACAACTCAGGAAGAGATAAAGGCTGAGGCAGTTAATTACTTCCAGGGGTTTCTGGCAAAACAGGTCGTGGATCATAAGGGAATGGAGGTTGATGAGATGAAAACGCTACTGAATTTTCAATGTGAAGAGGCAGATAGAGAGCTTCTAATACATGATGTTCCTGCCATTGAGATTAAACTTGTTTTATTCGCTATGGCAAACAACAAATCTCCAGGACCAGATGGTTTTACATGTGAGTTCTTCAAAGTTGCTTGGGACATTGTGGGGGAGGATTTCGTGATCGCAGTCCAATCCTTTTTCAAAACTGGTTTCTTGCCTAAAGGGATAAACTCTACCATTCTGGCCTTGATCCCCAAGAAAGAAGACTCAAAGACTATGAAAGACTTTCGCCCTATATCTTGCTGCAACGTCATATATAAAGTCATTTCAAAGATTCTAGCTAACCGTTTGAAGCTCATTCTTCCAAAGTTTATTTCTCCTAATCAATCTGCCTTTGTGAAAGATAGATTGCTGATGGAGAACGTCCTCTTGGCATCAGAACTAGTCAAAAGCTATCATAAGAACTCAGTCTCAGCAAGATGTGCGCTTAAGATCGACATCTCTAAAGCATTTGACACCGTTCAATGGCCTTTCTTGCTCTCTGCTCTTACGGCTCTCGGGTTCCCGAGTGAATATATTGTCTGGATTGAGAAATGTATCTCACTTGCCTCTTTCTCAGTCCAAGTCAATGGTGAACTAGCTGGGTACTTTAACAGTAAAAGGGGTCTTCGACAAGGATGTGCTCTGTCTCCTTATCTATTTGTCATATGTATGGAGGTACTCTCAAAAATGTTAGACAAAGCAGCGGCTCAGAGGAAGTTTGGATACCATCCTTACTGCCAAGATCTCAAGCTAACACACTTAAGCTTTGCTGATGATTTGCTCATATTCTCAGATAGTAGGAGAAGTTCAGTAGACGGCATCCTTGAGATTTTTAAAAGCTTTGCAGAGGCTTCAGGGTTGCATATCAGTATGGAAAAGTCTACTCTCTATCTGGCCGGATTAAATGACACAGACAAGCAAGAAATTCTCAGCCACTACACTTTCTCCAATGGTGATCTCCCGGTCCGGTACCTTGGATTGCCTTTGCTGACAAAGCAAATGACTGCTCAAGATTATGGCCCACTCATAGAGAAGATCAGATCAAGGATAAGCTCCTGGACAGCGAGATTTCTCTCTTTTGCAGGGAGACTACAGTTGATAGCTTAAGTGATCCACAGCTTAACTAATTTTTGGATATCTGCGTTTAGATTACCAAAGAAATGTATCTAGGAGATAGACAGTCTGTGTGCTGCCTTCTTATGGTCTGGTTCGGTCTTAAGTACAAAGAAAGCAAAGGTTTCATGGAAAGATTGCTGCAAGCCTAAAGATGAGGGAGGGTTGGGTTTGCGATCTATCAAAGAAGCGAATGATGTCTCGTGCTTGAAGCTGGTTTGGAGGATTCTCTCGACTAAATCATCACTGTGGGTACGGTGGATCAACAGATACTTAATACGGAAAAATTCTTTTTTGTCAGTCAAAGACAGTAGCTCTTTGGGATCATGGATGTGGAAGAAAATCTTGAAATACAGAGCCATGGCGATGCGTTTCATGAAGGTGGAAGTCAATAATGGAGCATCGACATCCTTCTGGTTTGATCAATGGTCCCCTCGTGGCAGATTGATTGACACAACAAATGGAAGAGGCATGATAAATATGGGCATTAAGCTTAATGATACAGTGGAAAAGACTATCAACTCTCACCGCAGTAGGAGACATCGAGAGGAAATTTTCAACACGATAGAAGAGGAGATATTGACACTGCGTCTGCGAGGTCTAAATCACAATGAGGATGTCTGTCTGTGGAAAGCAGGAGATAATATTTACAAAGCAGATTTTAGTTCTAAAGCGACATGGAACCTCATCCGTGTTGAGCAAGCTAAAGTCGACTGGTACGAAGGTATTTGGTTCCCATGCAACACACCTCGATACTCCTTTATGGCTTGGATTGCGGTTCAAAATAGACTCCCCACGGGTGATAGGATCTTAACCTGGAATATGCCCGTGACAACAGCATGTTCCCTCTGTTCAGAGCCGCTTGAAACTCGCAATCACCTGTTTTACAAGTGCAAATATTCAGAAGAAGTTTGGAAAAAACCTACTCTTAAGCTACTGTCTGTGCACTATACGAATGATTGGGAGGAGATCATCCGGCTTCTAACGGACCAGACATGGAACTCGACCCGCTTATTTCTGCTCAGGTATGTGTTCCAGGCGACACTATCAACTATTTGGAAAGAGAGGAATGGGAGAAGGCATGGAGAAATATCCAACAACCCTGCAACTTTGATCAAAAACGTGGACAAAGCTGTCCGAAACCGCATATCCAGTTTGCGTTCTATGGGAATTCGCAAGCATAACAAAGCCATGGAAACATGGTTTTCATTTAGATAACATTTTATTTCTTTCTCCAACTCTTTAAGAAACTTTCGAAACACTCAACTTATGTTAGTCATTGTAAAAAAGTTTTTTCTTGAATTAATTTTAACATTCATTCAAAAAAAAAAAAAAAAAAAAAGATGAGAGCACCAGTAATACTATAGGCTTCTTTAGTGGTTCAAATGCGCAATTCCAAAGCATGCATTTTATTAGGTGATTGCAAAACTAGATGAACTTAGGACAAGAAGCAGATTAGTGTTATGCCGGGAATGCAAATTCCAGTTAACTTTTCTGTCTGTGTTCCATCACCAGAAACAAAAGATACCATTTTACTAGTTGAGCTGTTATATACTTTACAGCAGGCTGGTGATACCAGACATGGCCAAATACTGATTACCTTCAGCTCATGGACTGCGCTATTGATTTGGTTCAAAAGGGGCCTCTCCTATAACTGTCCTTCCATGCTAAGGAAACTCACTACTTAATCAACAGTTTACCACATCTAGAAACACAGAAACAATCTAAGCATAATCAACAATCTATAAGGCCAGGGATAGTCTCCAAAGAGATTTAACAAACAGATCAAAAGTGCCATCACAGGCTCACAGCAAGAAGAAAATTTGGTGATCAGTTTGTTATTACTTACTGTGGATAATCCCAAAAGTCTCCGTGTGGGCGTTCGACACCAACACGGCCCAACAGTTACTTATTTCATTAAGAAAATTGTTTTTTTTTTTTTTTTTTTTTTTTTTTTGTAACACTCATTAAGAAAATTGTTATAGTGTGTAATTATGTAGTAGAGAATTATGTTTTACTTTTGCTCAAAAAAAGAATTATGTTTTACTTTCAATGTAAAGTTGTTATGTTTTACTTTTAATTATGAAAACAAGTCAGTTTTACTATAACAAGATAAATATATATTTTTGAGAAGATTAATGTTTTTTGCATCAATAAGAAACAATTTCAAATACTATAAAAGTTTTTGACTCATTTAAATGAACTGTTTTATAGGATTTCTGGATAACCCTAATTAATTTTGAGTTTTATTAGCTGTTTTCTGATTACTGTTTACAAATTAGTAGAGTATTTCTGAATAGCTCAACTCATATCATAATATAAATATGTGTTATAATAACATGGATTATGAGTTTAGAATCTAAATATTTTCATTTTCATTTTGCTTTTAATCTAGTTATTTATACATGTGAATTCGGTATCCGAATTTGAATCGAATGGTCTAGCTTAGGCTACAACATGGTCAAAACTCAATCTAGATGGACATTTTTAAGGTCGAAGATTAAATGAGTAAAATACAATGAGTAGTTATTAATAGTTTTTGGTGCTTTTCAAGAGACTTTTAATTTAAAAATAAAAAGAGAGAACCATTCAGGGAATAAGATTTGTGTCAAATTCAAATCTAGAAGATATGTCAGAAACATCATCAATCATCACAAGTTACCAAATTTAGAAAACATCTTCATTTTCTACAAACTAACACACACATCTCTTTTTAGCTACACTCTTTTTTTTCTTCTTCTCAGCTTTCATCACAAAAGACAAAGCCATATTATAAACCTCCAAAGCTCTTGGGAGAGAAGAGATCTCACACATATTCAGACCTGTCTAAACCCTTCTAATGAACTTTGATAGTGCGGCTAGACACACCATGTAACAACTTCACAAACCCAAGAAAACTAAGCTTTCCATCGGTATGCCTAAGCCAATCATGAAGAACTGCATGAACCGGTACAGAAGGACCAAGACCAAGTTCCTGAAAATAGGTCCAACCAATGAGTTAATACAAACATTTCAAATTCAGATATCTTCTACATTGTTGTAATAAAGGGACTAACCGAAGCGAGTTCATCTATCATGATGGGTCGGTTTCCTTCCTTTTCGAAAAGCTCATAAGCACAACGAGCGTGTTGTTCCCATCTATCAAGAGCTTCTAGCTGGTGAACACTCAATGCAGCTGCACAGAACTCTTCAAAGTCCATTCTTCTATATTGAAGAGCACTCAGCTGTAGATAGTCCACAAAAGATCAGATTGTGCAATTTTCAAACATTTAAATTGTTCAATATAAGGCTCTTACTTGTGCTAAGAACTCAGGTATACGCGAGTCCTTCATTGCGTCTGTTGCCATTTTCATCAGAGCCTAACAAAGAGAGGTCCAAGCCAGTGTCATGATAAATAAACCAAAAGCTTAGCCACCACGGAAGGTAGATAAACTTACTGATTTGATGTTTTCAAGACTTATAGTTCCGTTCTTGCTAGGTTCTAGTAAAGCAAACTGCTCCCTCAGATAAAACAGTTCATCAACCGTAAGTGTTTTCGACAAGGCCTGGAAGAAAACGGTGAACAGTAAGCAATACACATTAGCACCCATTTAAAGTAGAAACACTGAAGAACTTATCAAACTCACTCTTAATGCAGCTTTACGGAGAGGTGATGATCGTAAATAAGCTCTCATAAGTTTGAAAACCAGGATATCTAATGGAATCTTTGCGTCATTTGAGTCCTTTATCCATGGATGACCTGAAACAAATGGAGAAGATTACAATCTTTTCACATTCTAGCAGCTTTTAAACATTGCATTCTAGGCTTGGGCAAAAAGACCGGAACCAAAAACCGGAACCGAAACCCTCAAATACCTGAATTGTTCATATATATTTTACATCTAAAATAACCGAACCAAACCAAAACCGAAAACCTAACAGGGGTATTAATTATATTTACTTATAACATAAGCAAATATATTATTTAATTTAAAAATTTATTGAAAGTATCCGAATGTATTCAAAAAAAATTATTAAAAAGTATTAGAACTACCCAAAATTACAATCCGAATTATCTATCAGAGCGATCTAATTACTCGATATTTTACCAAAAATACTCGATAATTTACCTGAATTACTCAAACTACCCAAAATAACAGAACCGGAACCAAATAAAAACTGATTTTTCCAGAAAATATTTTCTGAATATTAAAATTAATATCCGAACCAAAACCGAACTAATTGCATCCTGTAGACCCTATACGAATTACCCGAACCAATACCCGAAATGCCAGGGCTATTGCATTATATGTTTACTTACTTAAGGCTTGTGCAGCTGTTAATCTTTTACGTGGGTCTTTGTTAAGCAACCGTTTCACAAAGTCTCTTGCCTCTGAAGATAACAAAGGCCAAGGAGGGTCGTCGAAACTAGGATCTGCTTTTAGAACAGAACGGAAGATTCCTGACTCTGTCCTTGCCCAAAACGGTCTGCTTCCACATAAGAGAATGTACACTATCACACCAACACTCCAGATATCAGCTTCTGTACTGTAAGATCTATGTAGAACTTCAGGTGCTACGTAGTAAGCACTGCCAACAATGTCATTGAGTCTCTCATCTGCAAATGGAATCAGCAAAGTAAGCACTACGAACAATGCCACTAAACCTCTCATCTAAGGACTTTGTACCTGGTCTCACGTAATCTGACAAACCAAAATCTATTGCCTTCAACTGAGAGGTGTCTTCCTTTGAGGTGAAAAGAAAGTTCTGTAGCAAAAGTAAACTTGGATAAGATGAGAGATGAAACATCAGATGTATAAGTAGAAGTAAAGAGCCTTTTAATCACCTCGGGTTTGAGATCTCGGTGTACAACGCCTTGGAGATGACAAAACGCAACCACATTCAGTATTTGTATCATAACAGTCTTTGCATCCTCCTCCGTGTACTTCCCACCTCTGCACATAAAACACACCATCAAGTTCAATCTCCGAAACATAAACTAAAAGAACAAACAATAATACTCCCTTTACCTTGAGAGTATTCTATCTAAAAGCTCTCCTCCTTCACATAACCTAAAAAAAAAACCATTTGTTAAAGACTCTCCAGATTGGAACAAAGACTGAGATAAAAGAGAGAGCTTCTTACTCCATGACTATATAGACATTATCATGATCCTCATAAGCATCATAGAAATGAGGAAGGTTGTCATGACCAGACAAAGCTCTCAGTATCTTAACTTCTCTCCTCACATCTTCAATAGCTATAGCCGTCGTCATCTACACAAAACAAAATCAATTCACTACATGTACAAACAGTCTTAACAGATCTCATCAAATAAAAAAAAGAACAAACCTTTGCTTTGGGAATAACTTTAACAGCGACTTGTTGTCCTTTGTTATCGCCTTTTTTAAACTTAGCAGCACAAGTGTACCCAAAATGGCCACGACCAACCTCATCACCGAGCTCGTACTTGCTCGAGAAACTCTTCGAGAACCCAAAGCTCTTATCCAACCCCACTCCTTCCGCTTCGCTGCCTTCCGGGATCGCCGCCGAGTTCGGCTTCACGGAGCCGTGCCGTCGCGCGAGAACGGCTCTGATGTGTTTCGCCGGAGACGGAGGAGGGAACGGCCGTTTGAAGAACCTCTTCGGCGTCGAGCTGGAGTTCGCCGGAGATCTCGCCGGAGTTTTCTTGGAGAAGAAGGAGTGAGCTGGGCTCGGGCTGTAGAACGGGAAAAACGGAGACTTTTTGCCCTCATTGGTCGCTGCAGAGTGGTCTCCGTCGCCGGAGGTTGATAAAGGAGGAGCCTTTACGGACTCCGACGCCGGAAGTGGGCTGTTTCCGGCGGGAACTCGGTCGGGGTGTCGAGAATTCGAGTGACAGAGACCCATCAAGAACCTCTACACAGAGATCAGAGTCTCAAGAGTAACATTTCGAAAGTTTGAATCTTGCGAACGAGAAACTGAGTTTGTGATTGTTTTTTTTTTTTGTGTGTGTGAGAAGTCTCTTCCCGATTTTATATTTTTGTTTGCTACTTCTTCGTCTTTGGAAGGATCTCCTTTGTCGATGGCGAAAGATTTGGATCCAAAGAGAATGAGTTAAAAGAGAGAGAGAGAGAGTGATGATACGTTCCCCCTTTACATCGAACTACTCTACTAATTACAATTAACTAGTGTTGTTATTATAACTAATTTACTTGATTTTTTACGCAGCTTACGCTACCAGTGACATAATGAATACGTCTATATGTGGAGTATATAAAAAGACAAAGACCGAACTAGAAAATAGGAGAATTTGGTGATATTCTTACGGCGATGTGTAATGTATTTTGTAATGAATTTTTATATGAATTTTGGTATTATCCCAATCAAGAAAATAAAGTCTAACTAACTTCATTAACTACTATTTGTAAAATATTATATTTGGGAATATAATTAATAGGACAATTTAATAGACAATGACAGGCTATTGTATTATTTATAGTTATACACATAATATAGATGCATTTAAAATCCTGCCAACCCTTGAATGTGCACAAAACTCGAATCAGCATTTTTTATGAAGTTCATCTATAAGCTTACTTGAGTTTTTCTGAACAAATGTTAGTTTCTTTTGTATTTATATTGTTCCTTTTTCCAAAGTATTACTTTCATTTTTAGCACATTAAATATGAAACACAAGTATGAGTACATTCTAATTTTAGGTAGATAAAATTCTGATTAGAAAGACAAAAAAAAAAAGCCTACACAAAAATTGTAACACATTAAACTTCGTATCCTAACCAACCAATTCAAATTAAATTTACCTTTTTTAACACCAGTTCACATGTATATAATCAGGTGGTTTGATTTTGTGGAATGATACGCACTACTATAGTACAAACAACTCGACATATCTTCTGATTCACCCTGTTAAACTATTTCCAAGTACAAATTATGTATATGCTTTGACCAAAAAATAATAATAACTTATGTATGTGCTTAAAATCTTTAAAAAAGTACAGAGCTTTAATAGAGCTCTTCGATAACATTTTTTTTTTGTAAATTAATACTCTCTCCGATTTTAATATAAGTCGTTTTTCGTTTTTAATATAAATCATTTTATAATTGTGCACATAGATTAAAAAATCATTAATTTTTTATATTTTCTAAACAAAGACATCATTAATTATTTACCTAACCACAAATCAACCAATAATAAAATACAAGAAATATTATCATTGGTCATATAACATTAAGTTTTAATAAATTTTACATAGAAAACTGAAAATGTCATAAATTTGGAACATAAAAATTTTTCTAAAACGACTTATATAAAAAACGGAGGGAGTAACATTATTGCCCGTGTGATATAACTGTTTGTCGGAATTAACAACGAATTTGTTAGCTAATTCAGAAATTCCAAAGCACTGAGTTTATAAAAATATATATATATTTATCATTCAAACAGTGATAATTTTTGTATTCTATGACATAAGATAAATTAAAAATGTGGATAGAGATGGTGTAGGAAAATGAGATGTAATAATAATCGGAGATCGACGCAAGACCGGCAAAGAGAGGTGGTGGGTAAACTGGGACCCGGTAAAGGGACGGTGGTGGTTCCATTCCAGCTCGTTAAATAACAATAATAACTAATTATATTTTTATTCTGAATAATATATTTTCAAAATTTTCATAAATATAAAAAGCATATTAAATTTTAATTATTAGTGCACTATTCCTGTAAGCTACTATTTTGATAATTTTTAAATTGATAATAGTGTAATGAAAATTCAATACTCCCTTCGTTTTTTATATAAGTCGTTTTAGGGAAATTTTGATGTTTCAAATTATATGACGTTTTTGGTTTTCTATGTAAAATTTATTAACATTTAATGTTATATGACTAATGATAATATATATTCTATTTTATTATTGGTTGATTTGTGGTTAGGTAAATAATTAATGATGTTTTTGTTTAGAAAATATAAAAAAATTAATTATTTCTTAATCTATGTGCACAATTCTAAAACGACTTATATTAAAAAACAGAAGGAGTATTTAAAACATTTTTCTTAAAAAATGTCATTTTAACATTTTTCTAAAAAAATGTCATTTTAACATTTTTCTTGTACACACAAAGTATCATTTTAGAATTTTAATGTAATATAATATTTATTTTCTTTTAATAGAATTAGTTTATAAATAAATTTATTTATTACAAATATTATTGGTGAAATCGGTGTAATTAATAAGAATATAAATACATTTTTGTTATTTTCTTAATCTATATAAAAAATTAGAAAAAGAGGGAGTAGATAAAGAATTTAACAGTAAATACAACTATTGAAGCAGGTTTGTTCCTTTCCTTAATTTACGCTTTGGGCATTTGGATATTGTGGTGGGGACTATCTGCGATACTTCCTCGATAAAAAAAGAAAATTACCCTCTGAAGGGGGTATATCGTCATTACACGAACTTATATTATTTTAGTTTCTCGGTCCTTCTCATAATACATGACACGTTAGTAATTAGGGTGAAACATGTTTGGCTTCTTACGTAACACACTAGCAAATTAAAATATATAACTGCTACTCGTAGAATTTGACAATTTGAACGATCGCACCTACGTATAATAGGCGGAAACTTAGATCATGATTAACCCGAAATTTTTAGAGTGAGGTTTTTATCGAAAGTTAAGAAATTGTTTCTTAACTTTTAAGTAAAAAAACTAAGAACTGATTCTTAAATAAAGATTTTAAGAACCGGTTCTTATTTTTTTTTAGTTAAAAGCTAAGAAACAGTTTCTTAACTTCCGCTAATAGTTATGCTCTAAGAACTCGGGTTAATCATGCTCTTATGATTCAGAAGTTTAAGGTTTAATATAATTATAAAAACATTATAAAACCAAAACAATACAACGTGAGAGTGAAACTAATTAATGATTATGTTATTTTTACATGTTTGTATGAGATGAGTCATGATGAAATGAAACTTTGCTTAGTTTGCTTGTTGCACCCGACATATTTTTGAGAAGCCAATTCAAATTTTGCAGCTAGCTATCATTTTTTTGCCCACTTATATTCGTATTATTAGATTTTCAAACTGCATGCACACGTAGTGGTAAACATATTCATTATATTCATTATGCATGTATTCCTATATGATATGTTTTTTTGCCAAATTTATATGATATGTTTGATGATTGTGTGTCCTCTTTTGAAATTAAGCATCATTTTGTCACATATCTAGATATATAACTTTGTTTCTCTCCCATCCAGTTAAAACCCTGAGAGCACCATTAACCTGGCTCTCCATGGGTTTTACCAAAAGAATAATTAAAAAATCAGTGGGCCACATTCATTTTTTAAGAACCGTCTCTTCCTCCTCTTCTATAAAGACCGAATCTTAAATGGTTTTTAGACTGTTCGCGGATCCCACCGACACGTGGCTTCCCGCGATTGGTTCACTTTTAATTATTTTTTTTTTATCAGACAAAAAAAAATTCAAAAATCTACCTATGAAACCGTGCATGAGTTAATGGTGCTCTTGTCGAACAGAGAATTAAAAGAGAAGTTTACTATTTATAGATTTATAATCAGGATTTTATTGTGATTTTACACCTCCAAACTGACAAAACAGTGTGTATGCATGTCTGCTATTAATAGACACTAAGAAGATGTTTATTGCAGGTCTTTTATGTTGGAGTTCTTAGCGTAATATAAGATACGGTATCTTAACTTTTAATTAAAAAAACTAAGAGACACCTCTTATATCTCTTATTTAAAAAACGTCTCTTAGTGTTTTTAGTTAAAATCTAAGAGACCGTATCTTCTATTACGCTAAGAATCTTAGCATAAGAGACCTGCAATAAACATACTCTAAAATTTTGCTAAAACCAAATTATAAATAAATAAAAATGCGACAAGAATCGTTTAAATATATTTTTACAAGTTTTTTTCAAAAACAAAAATGTCGTACTTTTACTTTTAGGGGGAATTAGTGTATACAAATATAGCATTTACAATGCGTAGACTTAAATCTAAAAGTCTTGATTTATTAACAATCCTTGACCAAAGATTAGGATGAAGAAATATAACTCGTTGTGTGTAATATACGTGAGCAGATCACATAGTCAAGGAGACTAATCATCGGCACGAGGCTAATTAAACAGCTTATGAAACTATCATTTATTTATTTTAATACAAAATCGTTCATAGATATATATATAAGAGAAATAAGAGAACAAAAACTATTGACAAGATCCAATAATACGAATGGACTTTTATTTTGTTACAGGATTTTACGAATGGACTTTCAACTTTTATATAATTTTGTGCATCTTCCTTAAAAGACGGGATAATCAAAAAAACCTAGTCGTTATTCCACTAAAGTTTCCAAAGTCAACTTCGAAAATCTTATGATACATAGTGCAGGGAAATTATATGTAAAGTGAGATATAAATTATGATTTATCGCGTGGTGCTCTGCAATGATAAAATATGGCCACCCTTATTATTCTCTTATTCCACGTTTCCTCTCAACTCCTACATTTTCTTCTTTTATTTTGTTTGGTTTTATATTTCTTCTTTTTCAATAATACAAGGTTTTCGGTAAATGTTTTTATGTTAAAAAACTTTGCCTCTCATTTGATTTACAAGATCGATACTCTCGAACATGATCCAACATCGTTTACACCGTTAATACACGTACTACATATGAATATCAGAATATATGATAACTTGAACTTAAGATATTTACAAATTGCTGGCAAAATTGTTTTGTTTGGTCCGGACGAGGTAGTCCAAGTGGCAGGACGGGTCTGTGGTGGCAACCACCATCCGGATTCGATTCCCCCCATGCGGAAACTACCCTGCCTCTTCTGGACACCAAAGCGGTATTGGGTTCGATCCAGCCCAGGTAAAACCTTTTCGGGTGAAGTGGACCGCTGCCTGACCGGACCCAGGGGAATGACCCGCGAAGCGGGGAACCCCTGGATTATCACAAAAAAAAAATTTGTTTTGTTTGTTAACTAGTGAATAATTGCAGTAGACGCAATTTCTACTTCGCCACTATGAGTTTCACATAATTGCATAATAGAGAAATTAATCTATAGTTCAAAAAAATCTAAGTCACTAATAAAAGGACTGGTGAAATGTTTTTATTAGCCACAATTTATACATTACCACTATTTTTTTGTTTAAAGAAACTACAAATCCGAGAACTTGATGAGTTGATGTCTTGATAGACTAAATCCGACGAAAGAAAGCAACAACAACTATACTCACTCATACTCCTAAAGTCCTAATGATAACAATCATGGAGCTTAAGGAAAATAACACATCTCTACTTGTTCACCTATTTACGTTTTTGCCACTTATACCCCTTACCCATTGCCGCCAAAATCAGAGAGAGCTCTGGCCCTCTGGTCAAATGGACTCAACGTACCTTTCTTCCTTTTCCTTTCCAATAGTGATGGCGCCAAAATTAAAGGTTGCTCAAGGGAGGTAATAATGTAAATACGATTACTCCTTTCTCAATCTCCAAGAAGAATGGCATGATCCCAATGTTCTTATTGAAAAGGTTAGCCAGTTTTAGTTTAGAGTTCAGTCAAGTTACTAAACACTTCATTGTTCAATGTTTCTATTCTCAAACTCCAACACCGTATCACAATAATAATAGTGTGATATTTGGGACAACACGATTTGGTCCCCCTTTATAACCTAATTTCATTCCCAATACTGATTCTTTTCAGTATTCAATGTCACGTACAGATATTTTCTTTAAATCATACTAGTCTTCACCTGAATTTTTCTGTTGCAAATTTTTTTTTATAGCCGACTATTCAGTCAACCGTTTTATTTTATTGCAATATGCTTAATCTGTCGGGTCTTATTGATCGGTTTACGGCCAACCACTGAGCTAATCGACTATTATTCTGGTATAAGCACTTTTAATTGGTGATCAGAAGTCCAAATTTGATCAGCAGGAGCATTCTTGAAAACTAAGGCTCCGAATGGTAACCAACCGCTTTGCCGTCAATAATAACAAAAATCTTTACATTTACCTATATATCTGTATGTTTTTGTTACTATTTGAACCGCACCGCATTTATCCCGCAGATTACACGATTCAGAGCCTAAAATTGGTTTCTTTACTATAAATTTACTTTTATTATTTTGTAGTTTAGCAGAGGCGTTGGATTCAATGTAACTAATTACTAATTAGTGGGCCAATAACCTTTGACTGCACGAAAACTGATAGCAATTAACTTTTTTTAATCCTCAAAGTTATGGGGGCCTAATTGCGAAAGTAGGTAAGGAACGTAGTGAAGCTTAAATTACATAAGATCTCAGTGGAAAGAGTGTTTGAATCTAAGTCACCACTAAAACCGGATTGCTAGAAACCGGTTTGCATCAGATGGATCACATCTCCCCAAACTTGGATTATCCATTTGTCTCCGTCGAATAAACGGAACACATGGACCGATGTATTGAGAATCTTTTCAATTCCTGCATTTGGACGAGCTCTTTCGTAGAGAGATCAACTTACACCTCCACCAGTCACTACTACTACTACTCTCTCACCTTTTTCTAATGATTTTCTAATGAATGTAAAAAAATTATTAATCTCAAGTTAAGTTTTTACAATGACTGCCTCTTTGTGTTTAAAAGAGATTTAAATCTATCAGAGTTTTGAATGAATGAATAAAATAAAAGAGAGCAAAGATGAAAAAACAGAACATAGAACCTCTCTTTAGTTTCTTCTCAAGCCAATCCACATCACCATAGCACTTCCATGCCTTCTGCGTCCTTCTTCCCCAGAGACGATATACGATTTCGAACTCATTTATCAATGTTTTTTTTTGAATTTATCAATGTCGCCTTTTGTCTCACCGAACCTGAAGGCCGGTGTCCTACTCGGGGTCTAGAAAAATATGATACCGGAGTATTTTTCCCAAACAGTTTGTCTCTTATTTCTCGATTTCGTCATCAAATTTGGGAAATAACATATGCACTCGACATGTACACTCGAGCAACCCGGAGTTGCTCATTCTCAGCAGGCTTCCCTTGGGCAGGACATCGCTCCAGTAATCCGCTTTCCCCGGTTCTTCTTAGGCCGGAACCGTGTTCTGAACCTGGAGGAGGACCAATCTCCCTGAGGTAGACCAAGGCCTAGTAGTGTAGAAACCCATTAAAAAAAAAAAAAAAAAAATGGTCGAGTAACCTTTGGGTGATCGAGTCGTGGACGATCAGATTGTTTTTGTCTGAACCATGAGTCAAGTATCCCACTAGACAATGGTTAGACAATGTGGTATATTTACTCAAAGGACGTTTGAAGCATGAAACTTTTGGAAGCACAACAGGAAGACCGGAAATTGGGCGAAAAACCCTAATTTCGGTATTATGGAATTTTTCGAAGAAGCCGGAAACTCGGGAAATATTTTCCATCAAGTCAGGATTCATTTGGAGCTTATTAAAAATAATCAGATCATCAGAACGGGCGTCGAAAAATATTGGGAGTGATCGCGGGACAAAAAAAAATTCACTAGAAGGCCGATATCGGACAATTGACCGAGAAGCTCGAGGTGGCTAGATGTGTGTGTGTTCAGGACGTGGTGGCAAGCTCCTGTCAGTGTGTGTGTCAAGGGAAGCAGGAGGTGTAGCAGTACATGCAACCTGTACATGCAAGTAGCCATGTGGAGCACGAGGTGGAACGGCCAAGCACGAGGTGTCGCGATGCATGCGACCGAAGCATGCGGCCAGCCATGTGTGAGATGGGGTGTCGACCTGCATGCACTTCAGTCATGCAGCAGGCCATCTGGACGTGGGGTGTGTCATCCTGCATGAGACTGAGGCATGCAGCCAGCCATGTGGAGCACGAGGTGGAACGGCCAAGCGCGAGGTGTCGCGATGCATGCGACCGGGCCATGCGGCCAGACATGTGGAGGACGTGGTGTCAGCTTGCATGGGAGCAGGCCATGCATTCAGAAAGGTAGAGGGCGTGGTGTCAGCTTGCATGTGAGCAGGCCATGCTGAAGGACATGTGGAGCACGAGGTGCCGCCGCGCATGCGTCCGGAGCCATGCGAAGCGACACACGGGCTGCCACACGGCTTGTTCCTGATTGGTTGCTGATTCCTATAAATAGGCCACGACCCCCTCTCATTTCAAACTATCCAGAACACATCAAACCTACTTCAAAACATAAAGAGAAAGCAAAGAAAGAAAGATCGAGTTTCGATAGTTTTCGAGCGATTTAGGCAGTTTTCGAGAACAGTTACTCTGCCGATTTTGAGTCAGCACTTGGAGAAGGTTCTTTTCAAGTGAAGAGAGATCAGTTATAGTGGAGACCAGTTCAAGTGGAGTTCAGTCAAGAAGAGGGTCTACTTCTGAAGGTCGGGAAAGGGTTCGGATCGCAGAAGTCGGGTTTGGGGTCAAGGCCACGGTCAACCAAAAACTGTGAGTTATAATCGATTGATTGCTGAGTTGTTTTCATGCAGGGTCCCGTTACTTGGAAGTTGGATCATGGCAGGAGGCCGGGTCTAACTGAGTAACGGTTTGAATAATTGAGGTTATGTTGATTGAGTTGATGGCATGCTTGTTATTGTTTAAGAACCGTAGTAGCATGCTAATGGTTAGGTTGATTGGTTAGTTAGCGAATGCAGAATGCTTAGATGATATCGCTAAGTTGTGGATAGTTAGGTATTCTGGAATTAGTCTTTATGCTAGATTCTGGAATGTGGTTGATTGTGTTGTGATTATTACTTGAAACCTTGTGTTATTTTTACCGGGTTTAGTATTAATCGTATATTGGCCGACAGCATTTGTGTAACCCACAATGCTAGGCATATTGGGGTGAGTTAGTGTTCCTTCAGACCTCGTACCCGGCGGGTTCAAGGAAACCCCTTATTCGCTGGATCGGGAAGACTCAGATAGACGGGGTCATGGCCTATGGCTGAGTGATTACACGACGGTGTAATGTGGCAGTGACCCGAAGGACTGTGGGCTGTCGCGCGGTGACCCGAAGGACTGTGGGCCGCGGTCGGTTGAAAGTTCCTTCTTTTGGCCTTCGTGGTAGGAAGATAGGATATTGCCGATAGTGAAGGAGGAACATAACGTCACCAGGGCCCGAGTTTGATATATATATTATATCGTGTTTTGGGTTGTTAAACCCTGGTTTAAATCGAGTTTGAGTTTGGTGATGAGCTAGTAATTAGCATAATGCTAGTTATCTTGCTATCTTTTACCGCTGCGTATTTCTGATATTGCTTATTGTTATTAAATTTGTTGTTAGGTGAACCTCTCGCTTTAGATTGTTTGGGGTGGGATAGCGAGGGGTTGTATTTGTTAGTGGGGGATTGTAACTCGCTGAGTAATGCTAGATTACTCACTCCTCACTCGTTGTTGTTTTCAGGTGACCAGTAGTGAGCTTGTAGAAAGCGCGGGAGGCTAGGCTGGCTGGTGTAGATTTGCATCTTTTTGCTTAAGACGCTTTCAGACTATAAGTATGTACTTTCGCTTTCTTGGCATGCCACCACTTGTATAATATTTTGTGTATTATAAACCAGATATTATATAAGATAAATAAAGCGAATGTTTTGTGAAACTGCCTTGTTGTTCTGATATTAGCTTGTCCGAGCTAACACAACGTCAGATTGGAGTACGGGTTGAGAAGCCTTAGGCTTTGGTCTGACGGGACGTGTTAGTGGGCGGCCTGGCCTAGTTACGAATTGCACTTTTCGTGACCTTGGCCGGATCGGCCGTTAACCCGTCATGTAGCACTCCCGATCCTTGGTAGACGGTCGGCCGTCGGTCATGTTCTTGTTTGATTGTTGGCCGGTGGTTTGACCTATGCCTAGAACGGTTCGGGGGCGTTACAGAGGTGGTATCAGAGCATGGTTTCGTCCATGCGTGACACAAGTGCTTTTTAATGATTTTATCGAGTCAATGAGTCGCAAAAAGATGATTAGGAAACCAGCCGCTTCCCGTAGTAGGAATATGACTTACCCTTTTGATTGTGTGCAGATGGCTAATCGCGGGACAGGTGATGATGGACGAGGTCGGATATGGGGAGAGGGTATGGATTGGACATGCGGAGGATTGGGTTACAGATCAGATCAGGAGGATGGAAATGGCATCAGTGAGATGTTTGGACACGATAGGACCCCTCTGCAGAGAACAAGATCTTTTCCTGTGTACGGTAACAGGACTAGAGTGAGGGAAGACAGTTTGGCGAGTATTGGCCCAAGTCGTAATTGGGACCGGAGACATCAACATGATCAATCCGTTCAATCACACCCAAGGCCAGATCAGAACCGTGCCACTGAAGGACCACAAGATCAAGGAGCGGAAAACACCTTGAAGCTTTTACATGACGTGATGACCGAGGCACTTGGTAACCAAGGCAGGCGTACTCAACCCCCTGAAGTTTCCAAGCTATTATCTACCATGAAGAACATTGGATCCTACAAGTTCAAAGGAGGATCCGATCCTATTGAAGCCGGCAAGTGGATTACTATGATGGAGAAGAACTTTGAGGCTATGGAGTGTCCGGAGGAGTATCAGAAGAAGATCGCGGTGTACTATTTGGAAGGCGACGCAACAGGATGGTGGGACAGTATAGACAGGCAGCGTGGACACACCATCACATCATGGGAATCGTTCAAGGGAGAGTTTGAGAGGAAATATTTTCCTCCAGAAGCAAAGCATCGGTTGGAGCGCCAATTCATGAACCTTGTTCAAGGAGATAGGCCAGTGAGGAGTTACGAATCTGAGTTCACAAGGTTGAGGCGACATGTTTTTGATGGGCGTGAAGATGAAGCAACTATGATCCGTAACTTTATGTACGGATTGAAGCCGGAGCTTGGAAGTCGTTTAGCTGGAAGCAACTTTAGCAGCTTATCGGATCTGGTAGAAAAGGCTGTTAATGTTGAGACTGTATTGGAGGCTGAAAGGAAGACCTTACCACATTCTGGTGGACACACCAAGTTTAGCCAAGGAGAAAGGCCAAATTTCAACAAGGGTCCAAGATCTTACAAAGGAAAAGGGCGAGGACTTGGAGGCCAAGCCAACAATCGTGGTAACACTGGGGTATGTTACACATGTGATCAGCCAGGACATATTTCGAGGTTTTGTCCCAAAAATCAGCGGAATAACCCATGGAGTAACCAGCAGGGTTATTCATCGCTGAGGATGGAAGATGTTACTTGTTTCTTCTGTGGAAGGAAGGGCCATTATGCATCGTCATGTCCAAACAAGCCAATCCCTGCGACCCCTCTCGCGATCCGAGCTCCTCCTAGCCGTCCAGCTATTGAGCCAAAAGAAACAAAACCTAGGAGGTAGAGTTTATGCCTTAGGGGTAGAAAACCCAGACAATGCAGGACCGTCAAGCGGTCCCATCACAGGTATTGGGTGCTTAACCTCCTCTGTTTATTGAATGGAATTTAGTTGTTGAAACCTAGTTAGTATGCTGGTTAAGTATAGATTGCTTGATCGCTAGGTTGCGCGTTTAGAAATTTTGGATTGATGATTGATGGTTGTGCGAATTTTGATTAGTTTTTGTGATTGAGATATTGTTGATTGGGTTACTGTGGCAGGAACCATACATGTTGCTGGTAAACCCACACATGTATTGTTCGACTCGGGGGCAACACATAGTTTTGTGACCCCTGAAGTAGCTGCCCGGTTTTGGGATTGTTTTGTGGTTGACAGGATAAACGTGGCCGTCTTGACCCCCGCAGACCGAACCCTTCAAGCAGATCAGTGTATCAAGAATGTTCCATTGGTCATTCAAGGCAAAGAGTTTGTGGCAGATTTGTTAGTCGTGCCTTTGAAAGGGTACGAAGTAATCCTTGGAATGGATTGGTTATCGGGCTACAGAGTTCAGATCGACTGTGGAAAGGGAAGGTTGTTGTTTGGCAGAGGCAAACGACCAGAGATGGTGTACTATGGAATCAGTCCTAGTATGACCGTGTCTTTGGTAGCAGCAATGAGAGTACAAGATTTGTTTCAAGATGGGGAAGTATATTTGGTGACCTTATCGGTTAGTGGAGGAGCCACTAATGATGAAGTTAAGGTCGAAGACATAGAAGTGGTCCAAGAGTTCGAGGATATCTTTGCACCACTAAAGGAATTACCTCCACCTCGGAGTAATCCCTTTACGATCAATTTGGAGCCTGAAGCAAAACCTATAGCTAAGGCACCATATCGGATGGCACCTGCGGAGTTGGCTGAACTAAAGAAGCAATTGGAAGATCTATTGGAAAAGGGATTCATTCGGTCGAGCTCTTCACCTTGGGGAGCTCCTGTGCTATTTGTGAAGAAAAAGGACGGAAGCATGAGGTTGTGTATCGATTATCGTGGTATCAACAACATCACGATAAAAGATAAGTATCCTCTTCCGAGGATAGACGAGTTGTTAGACCAACTAAAGGGAGCTAGTTGGTTTTCGAAGATTGATTTGGCATCAGGGTATCACCAAATTCCTATTGCCAAGTCAGACATTATGAAGACGGCGTTTCGGACGAGGTATGGGCAGTACGAGTTTGTAGTTATGCCCTTTGGTCTCACGAACGCACCTGCGGCTTTCATGCGTTTGATGAATGAAGTGTTTCACGACTATCTCGACAAGTTCGTGATCATTTTCATTGATGACATCCTGGTGTACTCGAGAAGTAAGGAGGAGCACAAAGAGCATCTGAGACTGGTTATGGAAAGGTTACGGAATCAGAAGCTATTTGCCAAGTTCAGCAAGTGCTCGTTTTGGAAGAGAGAGATAGGATTTCTGGGTCACATAGTATCAGGAGAGGGCGTTGCTGCTGATCCAGAAAAGGTCCAAGCCATACGGGAATGGCCTCGACCTACCACTGTGACGGAAGTAAGGAGTTTTCTCGGACTTGCGGGCTATTATCGGAAGTTTGTTAAGGACTTTTCCTCCATTGCAAAGCCTTTAACTAAACTTACCGGTAAAGGAGTTCCTTTCTTATGGGTGGAAGAAACCGAGAAGGCTTTCAAGAAGTTGAAGGAAGCTCTCACGACCGCACCTGTGTTAGCTTTGCCCGAGCAAGGTAAACCTTACACGGTTTACACGGATGCTTCACGAGTTGGGTTAGGTTGTGTTCTTATGCAAGATGGGCGAGTCATCGCGTATGCCTCACGACAACTACGGAAGCATGAGGATAACTACAGTACACATGACTTGGAGTTAGCGGCTGTAGTGTTCGCTTTGCGAATTTGGAGATCTTACTTGTATGGAGAAGAAGTAGAGGTATACACGGACCATCAAAGTCTTAAATACCTCTTCACTCAGCCAGATCTCAACCTGCGCCAGCGTAGGTGGATGGAGTTTGTGGCAGACTACGATATAAGGATTCGCTACCATCCTGGTAAAGCGAATGTTGTTGCGGACGCCTTAAGTCGAAGAAAGTTGGACGCAGATTTGGAGAAAGAAGTGGAGCTATTGAACCAAGAGTTGAAACAAGTGAAGTTGGTCGTTTTGGAAGGGCAAGCGAGCGAGCCATTGGGACTTCAAGCGGTGAATCAGGCCAGCTTGATTCAGAGAATTCGAGAAGAACAAATTAAGGATGGGAAGCTACTGAAGATTGCTGAAGAACTCAAAGGACAAGCCGGGCCAAATAATGCTGGATACTACTTGGCGGAGGATGGAACCTTGCTAATTAATGGGAGGATCACGGTTCCTAAAGGACAAGGGCTGAGAGATGAGATACTAAGGATTGCACACCATTCTTTACTTAGTATCCATCCTGGAAGTTCAAAGATGTACCGAGACATAAGAAGATACTATCATTGGCCGGGCATGAAGAGGTCAGTAGCGCAATGGGTTGCTCAGTGTGCAACTTGTCAACAAGTCAAGGTCGAGCATCAAGTACCAGGAGGATTGTTACAAAGTCTTCCGATACCTCAATGGAAATGGGACTCGATTTCCATGGATTTCATTACCGGATTACCCACTTCTCCAGGTAGATCGAACAACTCGATATGGGTGATTGTGGATAGGTTAACCAAGGTTACACACTTGTTGCCTATGCGGGACACTGATAAAGTGGAAGTGTTGGCCGAGCTGTACATCGACCAAATCGTGAAGTTACATGGAGTACCCTCAGACATCGTCTCAGATCGCGATCCAAGGTTCACGGCATCATTTTGGGAAGCACTGCAAGAAGCCTTGGGAACTAAACTATTCAGAAGTACGGCGTTCCATCCAGAAACAGATGGCCAAACGGAGAGAACCATTCGGACCATCGAGGACATGCTTCGGATGTGTATTCTCGATTGGGCAGGAACTTGGGAGAAGCATTTACCATTGGTCGAGTTCTCATATAACAACAGTCATCATTCAAGCATAGGGATGTCACCTTTTGAAGCGTTATACGGAAGGCCATGCAAAACGCCTATGTGCTGGACGGAAGTGGGCGAAAGAAGAATGTTTGGGTCACCTATCGTTCAGGAGACCATGATTAAACTAGAGACGATTCAGGCCAACATGAAGAAGGCTCAGGACCGTCAGAAGAAGTACGCAGACCAGTCAAGAAGAGAGGTAACTTTTGAGATAGGAGATTGGGTCTATTTGAAAGTTACTGCACAGAAAGGGAAGGACAGATTTGGCAAGGTCGGGAAACTTGCGGTCAGGTTCATTGGTCCGTACAAGATCATCGAGAAAGTTGGTGAGGTAGCTTACCGTTTGGATCTGCCAGAGGATATGCGTCTACATCCTGTATTTCATGTTTCCATGCTTCGGAAACATATACGGGATCCAAGTACTGTTGAACCCGAGAGACTAGAGGAGTTGAGGACAAACCTTACGTATCCGGAAGGACCAATCAGATTAGGAGAACGGCGTATTCGGAAGCTGAAGAATCGTGAGATTGCTCAAGTACAAGTTTTCTGGGGAAGACAAAACAGGATTCATGTTACTTGGGAAGATGAAGAGCGATTTAAAACCGATCACCCTGAGTTCTTCCGAAAGGATGCTGTGATGGAAGAAGGAGGCCCCTCAGAACCTTAGAATTCGAGGGAGAATTCTGTTAGGGGGGGGGGAGAATGTAGAAACCCATTAAAAAAAAAAAAAAAAAAAAAAATGGTCGAGTAACCTTTGGGTGATCGAGTCGTGGACGATCAGATTGTTTTTGTCTGAACCATGAGTCAAGTATCCCACTAGACAATGGTTAGACAATGTGGTATATTTACTCAAAGGACGTTTGAAGCATGACACTTTTGGAAGCACAACAGAAAGACCGGAAATTGGGCGAAAAACCCTAATTTCGGTATTATGGAATTTTTCGAAGAAGCCGGAAACTCGGGAAATATTTTCCATCAAGTCAGGATTCATTTGGAGCTTATTAAAAATAATCAGATCATCAGAACGGGCGTCGAAAAATATTGGGACTGATCGCGGGACAAAAAAAATTCACTAGAAGGCCGATATCGGACAATTGACCGAGAAGCTCGAGGTGGCTAGATGTGTGTGTGTTCAGGACGTGGTGGCAAGCTCCTGTCAGTGTGTGTGTCAAGGGAAGCAGGAGGTGTAGCAGTACATGCAACCTGTACATGCAAGTAGCCATGTGGAGCACGAGGTGGAACGGCCAAGCACGAGGTGTCGCGATGCATGCGACCGAAGCATGCGGCCAGCCATGTGTGAGATGGGGTGTCGACCTGCATGCACTTCAGTCATGCAGCAGGCCATCTGGACGTGGGGTGTGTCATCCTGCATGAGACTGAGGCATGCAGCCAGCCATGTGGAGCACGAGGTGGAACGGCCAAGCACGAGGTGTCGCGATGCATGCGACCGGGCCATGCGGCCAGACATGTGGAGGACGTGGTGTCAGCTTGCATGGGAGCAGGCCATGCATTCAGACAGGTAGAGGGCGTGGTGTCAGCTTGCATGTGAGCAGGCCATGCTGAAGGACATGTGGAGCACGAGGTGCCGCCGCGCATGCGTCCGGAGCCATGCGAAGCGACACACGGGCTGCCACACGGCTTGTTCCTGATTGGTTGCTGATTCCTATAAATAGGCCACGACCCCTCTCATTTCAAACCATCCAGAACACATCAAACCTACTTCAAAACATAAAGAGAAAGCAAAGAAAGAAAGATCGAGTTTCGATAGTTTTCGAGCGATTTAGGCAGTTTTCGAGAACAGTTACTCTGCCGATTTTGAGTCAGCACTTGGAGAAGGTTCTTTTCAAGTGAAGAGAGATCAGTTATAGTGGAGACCAGTTCGAGTGGAGTTCAGTCAAGAAGAGGGTCTACTTCTGAAGGTCGAGAAAGGGTTCGGATCGCAGAAGTCGGGTTTGGGGTCAAGGCCACGGTCAACCAAAAACTGTGAGTTATAATCGATTGATTGCTGAGTTGTTTTCATGCAGGGTCCCGTTACTTGGAAGTTGGATCATGGCAGGAGGCCGGGTCTAACTGAGTAACGGTTTGAATAATTGAGGTTATGTTGATTGAGTTGATGGCATGCTTGTTATTGTTTAAGAACCGTAGTAGCATGCTAATGGTTAGGTTGATTGGTTAGTTAGCGAATGCAGAATGCTTAGATGATATCGCTAAGTTGTGGATAGTTAGGTATTCTGGAATTAGTCTTTATGCTAGATTCTGGAATGTGGTTGATTGTGTTGTGATTATTACTTGAAACCTTGTGTTATTTTTACCGGGTTTAGTATTAATCGTATATTGGCCGACAGCATTTGTGTAACCCACAATGCTAGGCATATTGGGGTGAGTTAGTGTTCCTTCAGACCTCGTACCCGGCGGGTTCAAGGAAACCCCTTATTCGCTGGATCGGGAAGACTCAGATAGACGGGGTCATGGCCTATGGCTGAGTGATTACACGACGGTGTAATGTGGCAGTGACCCGAAGGACTGTGGGCTGTCGCGCGGTGACCCGAAGGACTGTGGGCCGCGGTCGGTTGAAAGTTCCTTCTTTTGGCCTTCGTGGTAGGAAGATAGGATATTGCCGATAGTGAAGGAGGAACATAACGTCACCAGGGCCCGAGTTTGATATATATATTATATCGTGTTTTGGGTTGTTAAACCCTGGTTTAAATCGAGTTTGAGTTTGGTGATGAGCTAGTAATTAGCATAATGCTAGTTATCTTGCTATCTTTTACCGCTGCGTATTTCTGATATTGCTTATTGTTATTAAATTTTGTTGTTAGGTGAACCTCTCGCTTTAGATTGTTTGGGGTGGGATAGCGAGGGGTTGTATTTGTTAGTGGGGGATTGTAACTCGCTGAGTAATGCTAGATTACTCACTCCTCACTCGTTGTTGTTTTCAGGTGACCAGTAGTGAGCTTGTAGAAAGCGCGGGAGGCTAGGCTGGCTGGTGTAGATTTGCATCTTTTTGCTTAAGACGCTTTCAGACTATAAGTATGTACTTTCGCTTTCTTGGCATGCCACCACTTGTATAATATTTTGTGTATTATAAACCAGATATTATATAAGATAAATAAAGCGAATGTTTTGTGAAACTGCCTTGTTGTTCTGATATTAGCTTGTCCGAGCTAACACAACGTCAGATTGGAGTACGGGTTGAGAAGCCTTAGGCTTTGGTCTGACAGGACGTGTTAGTGGGCGGCCTGGCCTAGTTACGAATTGCACTTTTCGTGACCTTAGCCAGATCGGCCGTTAACCCGTCATGTAGCACTCCCGATCCTTGGTAGACGGTCGGCCGTCGGTCATGTTCTTGTTTGATTGTTGGCCGGTGGTTTGACCTATGCCTAGAACGGTTCGGGGGCGTTACAAGTAGGGTCTTCCCAAGTTCTTGATTCTGTTGAAGATGATGAAGCTTGGAGCCTTGGTGATTTCTTCGGAGAACGAGGCCGGAACCGTGTTCTGAACTTGTGCTTCAAAGAGGATGCAGGATTTGTCAAGGAATTCTGGATGCTTCAATGGGCATTTGAACATTTTTTCATTTGAAGTTCCCGGACTAGGTGCAGGGCCCTGAGGAAAGGGTGAGCTCTCGGGATCCTTTTAATCTCTTTGGGTTCCTATATCCGATAAGAGGAGAGGTGCCATTAAGGATTCTTCGAGATTCGCTCCCTCGCATAGTGTTTTTCCTCGTGGCACGTGGGAGTTTCCTAGGGTTTTCACCCTTTCTTTCCCTTTTGCCGCCCACCAAATCTTTCACTTTCCTTCTTCCTCCTTCTCTCAAAGATTCTTTGGCAATTCTGGCGATTCCTACCCTCAATCTCGGATTTCTCCATTTTACGCAGGTAGCTCCTTATTTCTCTCTTTCTTCTTCATAAATATTTTCCTTAGATCTCCCTCTCGGCTTCTAGGATGAAAGGTAAACCGAGTCATCCACTAGGCTCATCTTTGATGGGTACTAGGGTTCGAAACAAAAACAAGGCTGCGCCTGAACCCCTCGGATCTACGGATTCCTCAGATCCTTCTCTGGACTTGATGGTGGAAGTTGAGTGTCCGAAGCCAACCAATAACAAGCATGCTTTGTCTCAAAGATTATCTTTCTGGATTTTTCTGACTTTTGATTGTTCTGGCCAAGACACTCTATGATAAAGTTAGGTAAGTTAGTTTTTGTTATTGATCGCCTTTTAGCTCTGGACCTTTATTGAGTTAGTGTTACTTTGATTTTTTTCTCTGTGATTATGGAGGTTTTATGTTTAGATTATGTGCTATGCTTTAGTTTTGTTGATATTAAAATAAATATATAATTGTAAATAAAATAATAGAAAATAGTAAAAATAATAAAATAACGAAGTTTATGTTATTTTTAGTTGTGAACAATAAAATACATTTATATTATTTTACTTATTTGTTTATTCATTTTCCAATTTTGTGAACAATAAAATAAATGATCAAACTTCAAATGATGATGGCTAGTGATATCTTATGTATTTGCATAGTATTAGCAATCATTTTAGTTCTCAATTTGTCCATTTAGATGCATTTAGAGTAGATTTAGATGCATTACATATACATTTGTCTCTATTAGGTGATGGAGATGTTATTTGGTGAGTTTGGAACCTTTGGAGATGGTTTAGAGACAAGAATGGTGATTTTGGTTCACAAGACGAGGTCCCAACTGTCCCAGCGGCCAACTGCAGTGGCCAAGCCAAACCGCTGGGAAAATGCACACGCCCCTGCCCCATATGTACTTGTTGCAGCGGCCAAATGACATGTCGAAAGCCAGCTGCGACACTTAGAAAAATCTGCACTTCTGTTTTTACCAACTTTTTACCCAAATTATCTTGGGTCAACCCAAGCTTGTTGGGTCGACCCAGCTCGTTTTTAGACAACTATAAATACTTTTTAGACTTAATTTTAGAGGTTATCTTGTTTTCTATCTAATCAAAAGCCACTTTTGGGTGAAAGATTTAATCTTGATCATAATTTCTTATATTTGCTTGATTATCTTGCTCTCCAATCATGTTTAACCTTGAATCATCCATGGTTTTGGGGTTATTCATGTCTATTAGTGAGTAGACTAATCTTGGATTCATTGGCTAGGGTGATTAAGGGTGATTAGAGAAGATCTAGGGTGTTTAGTGTTAGATCCACTTGTTTCCTTGCTTGTTGAGGGTTCTCAATGCTATTTTAGTCTTGATCATACTAAAATAGATCTCTAGGCATTTCCTACCCACAAGGTGTATGATGAAATGCCTAAACCAACTCTTCAATGCTTTTAGCTTGCTTTACCTAAGGGATTAGTTGCTAAAGGAGTTAAGATTGCTATTAGACTTGTTCTCCATGTTTGCTTTAGTAACATTCAACCTAAGGGATTAGATGCTTGAGTTGCTTTAGCAAAAGAACATTCATCTAGGGATAGAGCTTGTTTAGTTTAGTGTCTAGGCATAAGGAAAGTGTTTGATTGCTAGCTTGCCACCCTTAGATTGGATCTACATCACCCAAGATCAAATGCCTAGTCCCATGAGTCCTCTTGCTTCATATTGAGAAAAGAAAGATCATTACTTTATTGCATTAGCTTATTAGTTCTTAGTTCATACCATCTTTAAAACCGGATTGCATTTAGCTTAAGCATGAACTTGCATTCCCTTTGCTTTAGAATCACCTAGGATTGGTTCGACAATCTTTTATATTATAACATTTGATTAGGAGCCTTGAAAACTCCTAACATCAAATTGGCGCCGTTGCCGGGGATCGAACCCAGGTCACCCGCGTGACAGGCGGGAATACTTACCACTATACTACAACGACAATAGTGTGAGAATGATTAGATAGTGCATAATTAGACAATAGTGAACCAAATTGTAATAATATAAAGAAGAAGGATCTAAATATAAAAGACAAAAAGATGACACATGTCAACAAACCCCTCTTCCATATGTTACAAGAGAAAAGTCTATTTTAAATATATAGATAGATAGATCATATAACTAAGCTGACAAAATATTTCAATTTGATTATAGTTTTTGTGGGGTTGGACCAATCATTCAAAGTTGTTCTTTTATTCTTTTAACCGTTGAAAGAAAAAGGAAAACTGAATTTTTTTAATATATCACGATTCTTTCCATTAGCAAACTATTTACGGTGTTCTAATCAATACCAAGCATGGATTGAGATATGCTGAGAAGTTCTAAAGATTTGATGAAAAATCGTCTCGGATTAGTAAAGATCTTTACTTGATCAAATGATGCAATTAAAGAGTAGAAATCTCAGGCCAAAGACTCAAATGGTGCAAGTAGGTGAAAAATTTAATGTGAGTACATTTTGGAAAAATCAGAGTATAAGACTCCCTTCTCCATCTCACATTTTTGTTCATAGTACAATGAATCAGAGTACCATGTTGAGTACAATGAACCATGTGCAAAGAAACTATCTAGTCCTAGTTCTGATTATACAGTTGGAACACCATTTTCTGGTTACCAAAAAGCCCATTAGTCCAAATATGTTTTTTGGCCTAAATTCACTTACCACAGATATGCAGGTAGGCATGCATGTGAACAACACTAAACATTTATGTTCTACTAGGGGGACAAATCTGAAGTGAAGTATGATCATTCATAGACATGTGTTTCTCATGTTTTGGATCTGCACGCTCAAGATCTTTGCAGATTGATTTTGTTTTGGATGTATGCAAGTGCAATAATGAGAAGAAACCACCATCTGCTTTTTTAAACAATACTTTGCCTTAACAATACAGATCAAATGATAAAGTCTACTACTAATAATACATTGCAGCATCGTTAATCAACCCCCTAGAAGACTTTGAGTGACCAACCCCACACATTACATTCCCCAGATTCCCCTAGCCGAAGCCACTCTGCTATTTGATCTAGCAGTTCGTTCATACAAAATCCTCGCAAACGAATCAGAATACTTGCCATCATGAAAGAGAAGCTCAGCAAAAGCATTCTCATACGCAGTAACAATCCTCTGTTCTGAGGCTCGGAGACAAGGTTCTCTAGTATCATTGCAGCTTTCCTGCAGACTTCAGGAACTGGATGTGGAGTCTTTATCACTTTCAACAACCTATCAATCGCCCTGAAAACGATTATCATGGAAACATAACAATGTGTCATTATAGTGTAATATAAAAAAACTTGTTCATTGTATTTAATTAGATGAGAAAGATGCATTGTTTTTGTATTACCATCTCTCACTTGCAAGCTTTAATCTACAATCCATGTTAACTTCCACAAGATTGTACAGCTGCAGCTTATGCATCAACGGCTGGTACGCTCAAGAGATCGACTAGTCTCGTGTGTATCTGCAAGAGGTTGGTTCAATTAAGTAAACCACAAACCATCACATGATTACATTATAAAAGAAGTGGATCACAACCTGTGGAATTAAAGGACGGTTCATTATCTGGATTGATTATCAAACGCCCCAGTAGTTCAGCAGCAGCACAGTTCCAAGCTTTGATAGAAGAATTGAGAATTCCTAAAACAGCTTGAATAACTCTTGCTTTTCACTATTTGCAGAAGAGTAATGAATGAGTCAAGTTAAGTTAAAGATTGAGAAACAAGCTTATGATAGAAGGACTCAAGACTCACTTGATCTTGATGAATGACTGTTTAGGCGAGCTGAAAATACGAAGATCCATCAAATTGGCTCACTCACCCAGCTGAAGAGCCAATATGAAACCGGACTTAGGTTTCAAAAAAAAAGAGGAAACTTGATATGATCAAATTGGCTCACTCACCCAGGTGAGCATCGTACTCAGTGCCGAATCCTGTAACTGAAGAATTCACACCTAAAGACCTGACTCTAGTTCCTCTTGCCAGGTCTTTCGGGAGAGCTATGTCACACCAGTATATGGTTGGTTCAAGAACATAGAAGAAAAGCACAATCCCCACACTAATCTATATAAAAATAAAACTCACAATTAAGAGAAGGGCGTCAAGCAAGAGGAGTGAAATCTCTACGAATCTCATCTCTTTCTTTGAAGGAGAGCAGTGTAAGTGTGTTCAAAGCCCATGTCACCTTGCTCTTCACTATTCTTTTGTTGTTCTGCTCTATCAAAAATCCCATCACAAACAATAACCAATCATAATCAGCCGAAAGCAATCACACTCTCACACATTCCAAAAATAGATTTTTTTTTTCAAATCAGCGAGAGCGTAACTTACAAGAGCATTGGATATTATGTATTATAACGTAAAGATTGGTCAGGTGGAGCTTACCGACGAAGGAATTGTGAACTAGAAGAGATGGACCGAGTAGAGCTGATGGAGATATCGCCATTAAGAATATCATAGTAATCAAAGTTAACGTGAGCGCGACATATAACAAAAGACTTCTCGAATAATATTATAGAGAGGTTAATTTAAACCGAACTCTCTTCCTTACCTTACCTAGGGAATTCGGGTTTTGTAAAAACTTTGTTCGACATTCCTAATATAGGTTCACGTGTTGGTGTTGTATAGAGACGAAACTTGTAGAGGAAATCGTCAAACCATGTGCTGCTCGTTTACTTGGAACTCAGCCGCGGAAGCACGGCCTGCTTATCGTCGCTTTACAAGCAAAGAATACTCATTGGAGATAAATGTTTCTGCTTCCGGTGAAAGTGCCTGAGAATCTTCACAGGGAAATCGCCAAAGCATTTAGGAAATTTTTGATACGTTCATCTTTGTTGAATTCGTGAGTTTCGCAAGGTTTTTAAGATGGAACTTGATTTGAGAATGATGATGGATTCTCTTGTTCTTTTCTTGTGTTACTAGTTTGAATCGGAATCGTCTCTGCCAAGTTAAGGTCATAGAGTTTGTAATAAGATGGAATATAATATTTCACTGCTTTGAAACTAAGTATTTATGAATATTGAATCTCTGCAGGTAACACTGTTTGTATTCAAGGGAAGAGATGGATGAGTCTGATGGTAGGTACATTTGCATCTTAGCACATGTTGGTAAAACAACTCTCGCTGATCACCTCCGGAGCAAGCAATGTGCTTCACCGGAGGCTAGCTGGTAAGCTTAGGTACATGGACTATCTCGAAGAAGAACAAAGGTGTGCTATCACCATGAAAAGCTCTTCAGTACAAAGACCACTCTCTGAACTTGATTGATTCCCCTGGACACATGGACTTCTGTAGTGAAGTCCAACAGCTGTCGAAGGTGTACACGCATGCTGTGCTGCGACAGGCTTGGATCGAGAAGCTGACTCCCTTGTCTGGTTGGTGCTTAACAAGATTGATAGGCTGATTTGTGAGTTGAGGTTGAGTCCCATCCCATGGAAGCGTATACTCGTTCGATTGTGAGTGTGTATAAGTCTGATGTTGACTCTATATCCTTCTGGTGAGATTACTGATGAGAGTCTTGAGTTATTGGAGGATGATGAAGAGGTTACATTTCATCCTCAGAAGGGTAATGTGTGTGCTTTGGATGGATGGGGCTTTGGGGTCTCTGAGCTTGCTAATTTCTATGCTTCCAAGCTTGGAGCTAAGGCTGATGGGGTTTTGGGGTCTCTGAGCTATGCTTCCAAGCTTGAAACCAAATGAAGAATGAATGAGATGAGGACTATGATATGAATAAAAAAAGAATAATAGACTGAGGGAAAGGATAGATAAGATGGAATCAAGCTGCTGGATGTGTATCACTCTCAACTTGATCAAGGAATGGATTTGAAGTGGATTTGCGGATGAAGGTTTGATTGAATCTCTCAATCTGATGGGATGATGGAACGAAGTGATTGACTCTCTAAATCTGTATACTGAGCTCGTTTGATTTTCACAATCAAACTAGACTCACGAAATCAATAGAACAACGAAGAATCTCTCTTTGAATCCTAAAAACCGATATTTTATACAAAGAAAAATCTTTGATAAAAACTGAATAAACTTTTTATTAACTTGGTAATTGAGGGTGCTTTCTACAATGGACTACATTTAGATTATATAATTCTCAGATACAAGACTCTAAACGTTCTAAAAAGATAGAATAAGAAATAAATGAAACAAAACAACAAAATCGCAAACTAGCCGTTGGAGAGATTGATGAGATTTTGGCTTGTCAAGGGGAGCTTGAGTAATATTGAATCCGGAAAGTTTAAGGGGATAAGATAGCTTCCTTGGGATCTTTTGGATGGCTTGGAATGCTGATGTCGTGCATAAACTCAAAGAAAAAGAGCTGTTGGAATTTGAATGCAAGAATCTCCAAATAAGGCAGTTTTGTGTTAATGAGGATCCTCCTGATCCTATGTGGGCTGGTGCATGGAATGAACTCATAGAACTCCTCTGGCTCGTGATTGGTTAAAATGATCTCCTGGTCGCCAACGTCTGGTTTGAAGCTGATTGAACCGGTTAGCTTCCAATTGAGGCGAGTGTAGAACTGGTTTGGCCGGTTCTAGCAAATTAATCATAACTTCTGATTTCCGTGTCCATTTCTCCTGAACTTGGGATTTATAGAAATCTGAGAGATCCCTCTTGAATTATATGATGGGATTTTCTTCAGGCCGCTTCTTACTTGAGCTTGAATCTCCTTCTGAAGTCGGGTACTCGCAGATGGACGGGTTGAGAAACCTCTGACTTGTAAAATTTATAACTTTTTACTCCATGAATAGTTTTGCCTGATTCCAATTTTCCTGGACTCCTTCTTGAGTGTAGAATCCATAAAAATTATCCTTGTGATTTAAACCCTCGTGGCTTGCTATATATGGCATTTTTAGTGCACGTATGTCCTGGTTGGCGCCTTGGCTGATTGAGTAGGGCTTTGGGTTGACCTCTGGTTCAGTTGCTGATCTGATGACCGCATCAGAATTCTAGATCTAACTTCACCTCAAGCTCAGTCCAACAACCACAATATCTGGGCAAACTATGGTCTTTTTTCATGAAGTTGTTGATGTCACCAAAGGCCCACCAACGATCCCAAACTCTCAGCTTGAGAAAATCGCGAAGAAGATAAGGACAGAGAGTGACGCAAAGAAGCGGTACCTGTTTCCTTCAGCAACAGAGAAGCATTTGACATAGATTCTTCTCGTTCAAAATCTACTTAAAATCTCCAATTGTGGCAACAACGCGTCTGATCTTGATTTATTCTTATGGACCTGAGCTCCGACGTGAACGGCTCTCTTCGTCAAGTTGGCGGCATCTCGCCCACTTCTACGCAGAGGTGCCGATCAAGAGCTCCTCATCTCCATACCAGAAAATATCAAAGGTACGAGCTTTATGTCCAAGAAGAGCTCATCGGCGGAAAGCATCGAGCTTGAGAGCTTTCCGATTCGGAGAACTCGCCATCCATCCAGAAGCTTGTATTCATCTCTCGATCTATAGTCGAGCTTGAGCTTTCAATTGGATAAAGTCATCAGCTTTGATACCAAAACAATGACGAGCAAACGTAACTGATCTTGGCAACAAAGGTTATCTCGTCACGAGCTTGTCGCTTCATCCTTTTGCTTGTAAGGATTGCAACAAAGCTTAAGACTTACTCCCGACAAAGCTAGAATTGATCTCTGCAACAAAGGTCATCTCATCCTTTCGCTTGGATCAAGTTTCTTCAATGGTGGCTAGTTGTCGACTTGACACTCTGCGAGTTGTGAACGAGTTTCAAGACGAGCTCAGTGGTAGCGAGGCCTGGTTTCTTCACTCAAACTCTCGAGACAAGCTTACCGTATTTGTCACAAGCCTCTCTTCCCGACAATGGGTTCACCATAACCAACATGTCAGCATAAAGGGAAACAGCTTCAGAGACTCTGTTCTTCAGATAGAACCTGTTGACAAGAGACCCAAGCGTGACCTTATCTGGCTCAAAAACAAGTTTTAGTATCTTCCCAAGAAGAGAGAGAGCGAGAGAGAGTTGAGATGAGCTATAAAAACGGTTGATCAACACAGAGTTAAGTGAAGTCGATGACTGATGGAGTAGATGCTCTAGAGGAAGCTCCTGCCCAGTAATGGAAGAGGCTTGATGATGGAAGATGTGTTCCGGATTTAGCTTTTTGTGGAAGATTTCGGTGAGGCAATCTCTTCGCCATCGTCGCAGGCCATCTCGTCATAAACGAAACATGAAGATGAGCACTTCAGCTTCCCGTTTCTTCTCCACACTAAAGATAATATATCTTATTAAATCATTACATGCTTTAATCACTTTTAAATTACATATATGTGTCACAACATACATCGTGCTGTGATTTAAATTATTAAACATTTCTAAGCTGCTCATTCTCATATAATCTTTATGAGATGTCTCATCTTATTACTTTATTGCTGGTAGCCTATGATATTAGTTATTAACAATTATCATATCATCATGCACAACTCACGAGCATTAAGTAATAACGAGTTCTACAGCCTGCTTATTGATTATGCCAAAGTTGGTTATGTCTTTTGGTTTATATTGATCTAATCATGATGATACTTTTTTTGAGCCAGCGATCGTTGAGCCAAAGACAAGCGGTTGCCACCATCATGTCCTCATGCTTCGAAAGGCGGCTCTCAGCTACGAGCTTATCGGAAGCGGTACAAGCGGCATAAGCCAGAACGTTTCTCAACATCATTACAGCCTGACGAGCATACAAGCCAACAACTTTCTCGGCACACACGATCTCGGCACGAGACTTCGGGTCCGGCAATAGTTCGGTAAACTTGTATTTTAGACACGAGTTTAAATTGAACTTGCTTTTTATTAGGTACGAGTTTGCGATCGACTCGCTTATTGTTAGACATGAGTATACAAAAACTCATCCTTGGCTAGGCACGAGTTTACAGAAACTCTCCTTGAGTTCAGTAAACTCGCCTTTGTCTCGGCATGAGTCCAGTAAACTCGTCTTTCACTAAGCATCAGTTTAAAGTAAACTAGCCTTTTACTAAGCACAAGTTCAAAGTAAACTCACCTAAATCGTCATAAGCATGAATGTGCCTAGTTCATTGTCTCATAAACCCTATTCGTAAAATTCGCAGACATCAATCTCATCTTCCTCTACGAACTTGGGGGGCTTACTGTTGGGGGTGAGATTTGCCCTTCAACTAGTATCATTGAACAATGAATTAGGTCCATTCTACTAGGAAACCCTAGACTCTTCTTTTTATAAATAAGGAGACACTTCTCATTATCAAAGGATCTTCTTTCCATTCTTAAACCTAGAACACATCCTATAAGGATTTTATAGATTCTTGGATTCACTTTGCTATTCAAATCATTTGTGTAATGCAATTTTTGATCAATAAAATATCTTGGATGTTCTTTCTCTCATTTGATTTCATTGATGATTTCTCCTAAACTTCATGAATCTAATTCTTAGATTATTTATTGTATGAATCCAACAAACACACCGTTTTTGGGTCAAACAGATCCGAACTTGATCAATATTCTAACCTTACTTTTATTGATTTAGATTTTTACTTGGAGTGGTTCGAGCATGATATTTTTAAGTGTGACTTTCTAATCTGATTTTCATTTATCTTATCATTTGTTGTTAAACACACAACTAGAACATATCCGTTGAGAGCATGAAGAAAGACAAGACTAAACAAATGAATTAAGTAATGGCAAGGCGGACATGATGAATGAGCTCTAGTCCGCTTTTAGTTTTTTTTTTAATGAATGTATTCTTGTGTTGTTAAACTTCAATTGTTTTGTTTCAAATAACATTTAATTCATATTTATTCAGATTTCATTATATATTACAATTTTATGTTATTATTATCATTACTATTTATTTAAATTAATAATCTGATATATTATTAAATAATATTCAGAAATTAACACAAAAATAGTGGTCACAGATTCATCAAAAGTAGATAATTGTTTTTGATAATTCTCCGACGTTTGTTTTTTGACGACATTTCTGACTTTTCAATATGGTCAAAAAAATTGACGATATTTCTGAATTTTTCTGACGATTTTATTTGTTCAAAATGTGGTCAAAACAGCGTATTTCTGACAATTTTCCAACATAAATGTATGTCAGAAATTAAACTACTTCTTGTAGTGTATGTTTGACTCTATGGACAAAAATATGAATACTTCTTCTTTCTCCTTTATGCAAAATAAAATAAAAATTAACAAGCTAGTTTATTGCTCTACATATCTTGTATCTTTTGTACAAATCATTCTAAGAATATACATACTTTTTCTATTTTCTTATTACTTCCGCATATTTCTGCAAATACATTGTTGGATGGAAGTCATGCCCCTCGTTTTAAAATATGTGATTTTGGAAATTCTAAGGTACTACTATTTCTCTCTAGGTTTGTTCTCTCAGTTCCTTGTTTATTATATGTGTTTCAGTTCCTTCTGCGGCTTCTTATCGCTACATTTCCTGTTTATTAACATTGAAATGAATTGTTTCTGCGTAAATCTCAAATATGCATTTCTTTTTCTTCAGTCTTCTATTCTTCCTTCGCAACCTAAGTCAACTGTTGGTACTCCTGCATACATTGCACCAGGGATTCTTCTTCGACAGGAATATGATGGCAAAGTATGTGGCAGTGAGACCAATTCCTTCCTCTCCACTAGGGCTCTCATGTGGAGAATGAGACCAAGTAATCTATAAAGCTTAAAATATTCTCATATTTTAAAGTCGCTAGGGCCCTCATGTGGCGTAACCCTTTATGTAATGTTGGTTGATGCATATCCATTTGAGAATCCAGACCAGCCAACAGATTATCGAAAGATCATACATATAACGTTTTCTTAAGAAACAGTTTTCTTGATATCTCAAAACATCTTTTTCTTATTAATTATTCTCGAAACTGCTTAAACGCAGAGAATCCTTAGTGTCACATACTCAATCCCTTAGGACTTAAACCTTTCACCAGAATGTCGCCATCTAATATCGAGGATTCTCGTGGCTGATCCTGCAACTGTAAGTCTTACGGTTCTATAAAGCTATTGTGGGTTCTGTATGGACAAATGATGAGAGATCCAATTGTGGCAGATAATCAGTATTCCGGATATCAAATTCCATGAATGGTTCTTGAAGAATCAGAGCACAGCCGATGCAGAGCCTTGACAATATAATGCAAATCATCTCAGAGGCCACAATTCCAGATGTTCGTAGCTTTGATGGTTTCTTGCTGAATCTGAGATTGATGTTGATAGTAGCGGAGAAATAGATTATGATGCTCTTTGAGAGCTAAGGAGGACAAACTCTGTTTTGTCCGTATTGTTCAGACACCACATCTTGTATTTTTTGATTCACTACATATATATGTGTTTATATAAGATTCCTCTCACATCCTTCATTTATAAAATTCTTTATATTGGTATTTTGTAACACACTTGACATTTAGATTTGAGAAAAAAAAAGAATTCTACTTTTCTACACATTTTTTTGGTAAACTACATTTTTATTTGTGTACATGATTCCATTTCCATTCCACACAACCACAAAAAAAAAAAAAAAAAGATAATCATATTTCACAAATGAGCATTCATTTTACTTGTTGCTTAAGCCATCACTTGGCCATGAATCGGATCTCACGAGCTTTTCTTCCTTTTCTTGAACTCCATCGCAGGTGGATATCGATCCTTGGTTCGGATCCACTACTTGGGCTTTCTTCTTCATCTTCCTCTGAAGATCCGTCTGTTGCTTTGAGATTACTACTTTGTGATAGCACTGGTGATGTGCTATCATTGCTCTTGAAACAACTACCATCAGTTGGTTGGCACGTGATCTTGTCGAGTTTTGTGTTCATTTCAGACATCTTGGCCACAAGTTCTTTGATATCTAGCCATTGATTGACTTGAACATCCACATCTACCATCCATCTTAATGAAGCTTCTAACTCTTTGATACTACTCTTGTACCTAGATATCAACACCACATAAATATTATGTAAACCAAACAAAAACATTTTACGAAATCACAAAGACTTTTCAAGTATTTCATGTATTATATAAACTATACAAACCTATGCTTCTTGTGTAGGTTTCTGCGTCTGAGTTCTGCATAAGCCTCAACAAGAGGAACAGCCTTTTCAAGAAGACGCTTGAGTTCTTCAATGACTTTCCTCTGAGAACCTTCTACTCTTTTGCTGATCTTATCGACATGAGCCACCAACGGAGTGATCCTGGAGATTGTAGCATCGAGGCGGACCAAGATACATTTTGTGGTTGAAGATCTATCTTGTGCTTTTATGATAGCTTCATGAAGCACTTGCAGAGTAATTCCAAGAGCAGCCCCTACAATAACCTCACCAATCGGCATTTTCTTGAGAATATTAAGGAGAGAAGAACTAACTCCTGAGGTGAACGTATGTACATAGAACAATGGAAGACTATGCTTTTATTGATAAAATGAGTTGTGTTGGAAGATGTATATAAGGATAAGAGACAACATTGACTTTGACTTGGTATTGGTCGAGATTATTTCGTTACTATGTGAAAGGAGTTAATTGGATCTCTATATGTAAGTTGTGATCACTTAATTCTGCAGAAGGGAAGAGAATCAATATTAATGATTGACTTTGTATGTAGAATATGTTCTTGACTTCCACAAACAAACATACAAAAAGCTTATAGTTTTAGAAAATTTATTCAAAACCACACTAGTTCACTTTGTTTAATCCCTATTGCCACATATTTGGATTTGACGAAAGAAAAGGGAATTTATTAGCATAGAGACTAAAGTGAAAATATCTTCATTAAAGATAATGCGTGTACAATGTTCACTATATATACAAGTGTTTATTATAATATAATTTTTATGTATTATAGGGTTTTTACATATCATGAAATAATAAATATATATTATTATATATATATATATCACTACAAGAAAACATCATGTATCCCGACTAATTTTTTTGACAATCATTGTTCTCGCAAAATTTCCGACGAGTAAGCAAGGCCATAGCGATAACACTCTTGTTTTGTCGGAATCTTTTAGGCAGTTACCGACAAACAAATGTTCTCGTAAACTTCTAAGAAAGTGGCGTCGGAATATTCCGAGAAACAGACTTTCTCGGAAACCTCTAGAAAATGTTGTCGGGAGGTTCTTGGTACATACCAACAGATGAGACGTCTCAGTATTTGATCGGAAATTTTCACGGAATATTATCGGTAATAAATAGATAGCACATGTCGCCATTAGTTATTGTGTCGAGGAGTTTCCGAGGAGAACCACCGTTGAAAACTACCGAGAAGAACCGCTGTCGAAAGTTTCCGAGGACTGTGTCATCGCAGATTTCTCTGATTCTAATTTACTTTGCCTCCTTGTAATTTGAAATCCATTGAATTTCCCGCTTAAAATTCAATATTTTAGTTTCTGAGCACAAACCGTGATAGCTCCGCCGTCCGAACCTCCTTCTATATATATATATCTCGTGATATTTCTCCCATCAAAAATTGCATCTCCTGGGTTCCTTCCTCTGTCTTTTTTTTTTTTGTTTGCTTAAGCTTTGGTGACATGGGTTCCTCTGTCGCTATTACTCTATCAGCTTTCAGGTATTATCAAGCTCTCCTTACTCTGTCTCTTACGATACCACAATACTCTTGACTCTGTTTCTTTTAATTTCTTTGTACATTGATGATTGCTACAAAAGCAGAGCACAAACTATTCAAGAACTGTCTCAAAACAAAGCATGAACGATTCAAGATCTGTCTCAAAAACAGAGCATGACCGATTAAGATCTGTCTTAAAAACAGAGCATGAAAGATTTAAGAATTGTCACAGAGAAAACAACAGAACCCAAATCAGGGTAAAGACATAAGAACTCAGCAGAACCCGAATCTAAAATGGCAAATGATATGAAGAATTTTTTTAAAAAGTTTTGATAGCTTTGTCGGAAATTATTCAGAGATCTCCAATTATTTTCAGATATCCATTCCGTCTATTTAACGAGAAATGCTCAGAAATTTGAAGGAAATAGCCGATGACTTTGCGATCCTTAGTTTCATAGGAACTTTGATCCCGGAAATTAGCAATAAGTTTTCGACAAACCTTACCGACAACATACCGAGAACATTTATATGTCAGTAACTTTCCGAGAATTTAGTGACAACCTTGATTTTCCGAGACCCAAACTCCGACTATTTGTAGTTTCTCAGAAATTCACCGGACATCGTCGATTCCGACGAGACTACGACAATTGTTGCCGTCGGGAGTTGGGTGTTTTTCTTGTAGTGTATTACTTCTGCAATTTGATCTCACAAAGTCAAACTCGTCTGAATTGATGAACAATGATCTATCTTCAAATGAAAAAAACAAAAAGAATTTCATTTTCAGCGATTCAGACTCATAAGACATGGATTGTTTCTGTTCCTGAGTTATCATTAATTATCTCTATCTCTGATTTGAGCTACTTCAATATTCACATACTAAGAAATAAATCTATAAACTAATCTTCACCATCATTCACGCACATCACTAAAGTATTTAACTTTCTTCCTTGCAGCCTGTGGAGTTAGTTTGAATCCAAGACATGTTATTAATCAGATGGAGCTTCAGTATGAGTTGAATAGTGTTTCATTTGAAAAGAGAAGCAAGAGCCTTGGATGGACAAAGAGGGTTTCAAGGATAAGCTTAAACCCTTAACTCACGTGATCTCTCTCTCCGTTAGGTATGAGTTCGTACGTTTGCAGGCTTGTCTCAGATGAGACAAAGAAAGCATGCTGGCTAGTTACTGCTTTGCCTGAAGGGTTAAAGGAGCAGGAGACAAAAGGAACCAAAGCTTAACTCAAGTTATGGTAGCAAGGGTGTGTTGAAAAGTAAACTTGATTTGTGTCATATTATTGGGCTAACAACTCACTAATCATGTTTAGCCTAACCCAAATTCTAGAAAGTGTCTAGAAAAATCTCCACCTCCATAAGATAAAATAATCTAGATATTTTGGTAGAATTATCTAGATAATTAGGATAAGATTATCTAGATATTTTAGTAGAATTTTCTAGATTTTGGATTAAAATATGTAAGATATTTTGTACTTTGGAGGCTATAAATACCTCCACTCTCTTCTCATTTTGCATCACCAAGAAATAATTCAAGTTTGTAACAAGTAATAAAATCCTCTTCTAAGTTATAAAATCTTTCTTCTTCACAAAACTTCTTTCTCTTCAAACACTTTAAACACTTTCTCCATCTTTATAAAACTTTTCATTCCAACAAAGTGGTATCAGAGCGAGAAGTTCCTTTTGAAGATGGCAAACAATGGTGTTCCCTTCCAAGTTCCATTGCTCACTAAGAGCAACTATGACAATTGGAGTCTTAGGATGATGGCTATCTTAGGAGCACATGATGTGTGGGAGATAGTCGAGAAAGGCTTCGTTGAACCGGAGAATGATGGTGGTTTATCTCAAACACAAAAGGATGGTTTGAGAGATTCAAGGAAGAGAGACAAGAAGGCTCTCTGTCTAATCCATCAAGGATTAGATGAAGATACATTTGAGAAGGTTGCTGGAGCAAAGACATCCAAAGAAGCATGGGAGAAGCTTCGGACATCTTACAAGGGAGCGGAACAAGTTAAGAAGGTACGTCTTCAAACTCTAAGAGGAGAATTTGAAGCATTACAAATGAAGGAAGGAGAACTCATCTCAGATTACTTCTCAAGAGTATTGACGGTTACTAATAACCTAAAAAGAAATGGTGAGAAGTTAGATGAGGTGAGAATCATGGAGAAAGTTCTTAGATCATTGGATTCAAAATTCGAGCATATCGTCACCATTATTGAAGAGACAAAAGACTTGGAGACTATGACAATGGAGCAACTTCTTGGATCACTACAAGCTTATGAAGAAAAGAAGAAGAAGAAAGAAGATATTGTGGAGCAAGTTCTCAAGATGAGAATTGATCACAAGGAAGAAAGTGGCCGAAGCAATCTAAGACGTGGTGGCGGTCATTTCCGAGGACGCGGTTGTGGTGTAAATGGACGAGGTTGGAGACCATATGAAGACAACTTCAACCAAAGAGGAGAGAATTCATCAAGAGATCGTGGAAGAGGAAACCCAAAATCAAGGTACGATAAATCAAGCATCAAATGCTATAGTTGTGGAAAATTTGGACATTATGCTTCTGAGTGCAAAACTCCAAACAAGAATAGAGTTGAAGAGAAGTCCAACTATGTTGAAGAAAGGAGTAAAGAAGAAGATATGCTATTGATGGCTTACAAGAAGGATGAACCAAATGAGGTTCACAAGTGGTACCTTGATAGTGGTGCAAGCAACCACATGTGTGGAAATAAAAGCATGTTCGTGGAGCTTGATGAATCGGTGAAAACTGATGTGGCTTTAGGAGATGAATCGAGGATGGAAGTGAAAGGTAAAGGAAATATTCTCATCCGCTTGAAGAATGGAGATCATCAATTCATTTCCAATGTTTACTACATTCCAAGCATGAAGACCAACATCTTGAGCCTAGGACAACTCTTAGAGAAAGGTTATGACATTCGACTAAAAGATAATAGCCTTTCTTTAAGAGATAATGCAAATAATCTCATCACAAAGGTGCCAATGTCAAGCAATAGAATGTTTGTCCTAAACATTCAAAATGACATTGCACGATGTCTCAAGATGTGCTACAAGGAGGAATCTTGGCTTTGGCATCTTCGATTTGGTCATCTCAACTTCGGAGGCTTAGAGCTACTTTCCAAGAAAGAAATGGTGAAAGAATTACCTTGTATCAATCATCCAAATCAAGTGTGTGAAGGTTGCTTACTTGGAAAGCAATTCAAGATGAGTTTTCCAAAGGAGTCGGAGACAAGAGCAAGAAAGCCACTAGAACTCATACATACAGATGTATGTGGGCCAATCAAACCAAGTTCACTTGGTAAGAGTAACTACTTTCTTCTCTTTATTGATGACTTTTCAAGAAAAACATGGGTTTACTTTTTGAAACAAAAATCAGAAGTGTTTGAAAATTTCAAAAAGTTCAAAGCCCATGTTGAGAAGGAAAGTGGTCTTAAGATCAAGTCCATAAGATCAGATCGAGGAGGAGAATTCATGTCCAAGGAGTTTCTGAAGTATTGTGAAGATAATGGCATTCGAAGACAGTTGACGGTGCCAAGAACCCCTCAACAAAATGGAGTAGCGGAAAGAAAGAATAGGACAATACTTGAGATGGCAAGAAGCATGCTCAAGAGTAAGAAGCTACCAAAGGAGTTGTGGGCAGAAGCAGTTGCTTGTGCGGTTTATATATCAAACCGTTCTCCAACAAAGAGTGTTTTAGAAAAGACACCACAAGAAGCTTGGAGCGGAAGGAAGCCTGGAGTCTCACACCTAAGAGTCTTTGGAAGCATTGCTCACGCTCATGTTCCAGACGAGAAGCGGAGCAAACTAGATGATAAAAGTGAGAAGTACATCTTCATTGGGTATGACGCTAACTCCAAAGGCTACAAGCTCTACAATCCTGAAACAAAGAAGACAATCATTAGTCGGAATGTCATCTTTGATGAAAAAGGAGAATGGGATTGGAGATCAAATAATGAAGACTACAACTTCTTTCCATCCTTTGAAGAAGAGAATGTGGATCAACCGAGAGAAGAGCCAGCTACACCACCAACTTCACCAACAACAAGTTCTCAAGGAGATGAAAGCTCAAGTGAAAGGACTCCACGTTTTAGAAGTCTACAAGACATCTACGAGGTAACCGAAAATCAAGAAAATCTTACTCTATTTTGTCTATTTGCGGATTGCGAGCCTATGAACTTTGAAGAAGCCCAAGAAAAGAAGTCATGGAGAAGTGCAATGGATGAGGAAATCAAGTCGATTCAAAAGAATGATACATGGGAGTTAGCTTCACTTCCAAATGGACACAAGGCAATTGGTGTGAAGTGGGTGTACAAGGCAAAGAAGAACTCTAAAGGAGAAGTTGAAAGGTACAAGGCAAGATTGGTGGCAAAAGGCTATAGTCAAAGAGCCGGGATCGACTATGATGAGGTATTTGCTCCAGTTGCTCGCTTAGAAACGGTTAGACTAATCATTTCATTGGCAGCCCAAAAGAGTTGGAGGATACATCAAATGGATGTCAAATCAGCCTTCTTAAATGGAGACCTTGAGGAAGAAGTCTACATTGAGCAACCACAAGGCTACATGGTTGAAGGAGAAGAAGACAAAGTCTTGAGGCTGAAGAAGGCGCTTTATGGATTAAAGCAAGCACCAAGAGCATGGAACACTCGGATTGATAAGTACTTCAAGGAGAAAGGCTTCATCAAGTGTCCATATGAGCATGCACTTTATATCAAAACTCAAAACAATGATATATTGATTGCATGCTTATATGTTGATGACTTGATATTCACGGGCAACAATCCGATTATGTTTGAAGATTTCAAGATGGAGATGACAAAGGAGTTCGAGATGACCGACATTGGATTGATGTCATACTACCTTGGCATTGAAGTAAAGCAAGAAGAGAATAGAATCTTCATTACTCAAGAAGGCTATGCTAAAGAGGTGCTTAAGAAGTTCAAGATGGATGACTCAAATCCAGTTTGCACGCCAATGGAATGTGGAGTCAAGTTATCAAAGGAAGAAGAAGGAGAGAGTGTGGATCCAACACTCTTTAAGAGTTTGGTTGGAAGCTTACGATATCTAACGAGCACAAGGCCCGACATCCTACACGCAGTTGGAGTTGTGAGTCGATACATGGAGCATCCAACAATAACTCATTTCAAGGCAGCCAAGAGGATCCTACGCTATATCAAAGGTACAATCAACTTTGGCTTGTATTACTCTATTTCTGACGATTACAAGCTTGTTGGATATAGCGATAGCGATTGGGGTGGAGATGTAGATGACGGGAAAAGCACAAGTGGCTTCGTGTTTTTCATTGGAGAAACCGCTTTCACATGGATGTCAAAGAAGCAACCGATTGTCACCCTTTCTACTTGTGAAGCGGAGTATGTGGCAGCTACTTCATGTGTTTGCCATGCTATTTGGTTACGAAACTTGCTAAAGGAGTTGAACCTACCACAAGAGGAGCCAACAAAGATCTTTGTGGATAACAGGTCGGTAATAGCATTGGCGAAGAATCCAGTCTTCCATGATCGGAGTAAGCACATCGATACTCGTTATCACTACATTAGAGAATGTGTTACCAAGATGGACGTGCAGTTAGAGTATGTGAAGACAAATGATCAAGTAGCTGATATCTTCACCAAGCCACTCAAGCGAGAAGACTTTATCAAGATGAGGAGCTTACTCGGAGTAACCAAATCAAGTTTAAGAGGGGGTGTTGAAAAGTAAACTTGATTTGTGTCATATTATTGGGCTAACAACTCACTAATCATGTTTAGCCTAACCCAAATTCTAGAAAGTGTCTAGAAAAATCTCCACCTCCATAAGATAAAATAATCTAGATATTTTGGTAGAATTATCTAGATAATTATGATAAGATTATCTAGATATTTTAGTAGAATTTTCTAGATTTTGGATTAAAATATGTAAGATATTTTGTACTTTGGAGGCTATAAATACCTCCACTCTCTTCTCATTTTGCATCACCAAGAAATAATTCAAGTTTGTAACAAGTAATAAAATCCTCTTCTAAGTTATAAAATCTTTCTTCTTCACAAAACTTCTTTCTCTTCAAACACTTTAAACACTTTCTCCATCTTTATAAAACTTTTCATTCCAACAGGGTGAACTCTACCTATGGTTAGTTGTTGCTTTAGGTTAAAGCTCCGGCAGTATAAAAGCAAAGAGAACAGGTCAGAGCTGAGTGTGCCGCTGGAGAAGAGCACCAGTGTGCTTGCGCTAGTGTTGTGCGTGAGAGAGCACCAAAGGGTGCGAAAGCACCAGGAACTTTAGAGTGTATAAACACCTCTTGATCTAGTGGATTGGTAGCTTGCCTACCCCCTGAGATGTAGGTACCTTTTACATCCCTGTCTTGCATCATATCTCTTATCATCATCAACTTCACGGTACTGAGTTTTGCATTCCAAGCTATCTAAGTGCATAAGTGCTTGAACAAATGGTAACTTGATGTCTGTGTAGAGGCATAGATCTCAACACAGCCTCCTTCCTCTTCCCCCTCCTCTCTTCTTCTTCCTCGTCTCTCCCCAGCTTCATTATCCACCACCGAAGCCCAATTATCCTCTTCCAATCCCTCCGTCAATTGCCGTCCTATTCAGTGCGTCCTCTTCATTGTCTTAACTAACATCAATACAACATACGTAAAGCAAACGATATGGGATTAGAGTTCTTTTGTTTTGATTTGGGGACTTGAGACTCTAATTTCAAGACGACGAAGTTTAGTTCGCCGTTAACGCTAAACAGATGATAAACGGACTATATTTGTTGACTAAAAGTATATTCATAATGGCTCAGTCAACATAAGTTTGGTATTTAATCAGATTAATGAAAAGTCTGTGTGTTTTTTTGGCAAAGATGAGTAAGTTGGGTATTTTAATGACCGTTTTCTCATTAAATAATTAAGAAATCAACAACTATTACGTATATAATTAAATTGGTACGAACACAGAAATAAATTTCATTCATCCAAACAATCATCTTTTCTATTTTATATGGTATATAATTAAATTTAAATGATATTAACGTATATATTTAGTGTATTTTTAATATTGATATATATTAAGTGATGATTTCTAATCATATGTTTTTTTGATCATTTCTATATTTTTATAACAAAAACTTTAAATCACTAATAACAAAAATTTCATTGTGGGATTAATAGTTTTAGTAATTTATAATTTTTTAAAAATTCAATGCAAAGTTTAAAATCAAATATTAAGTTGTCAATATTTGTTCAAATCTTTTACCTTAATTGTTTTTGGTTCAACGCTGATTTCAAAATTAAAATAATTATGTATTTTATATGGTTTATAGTTTAATTTAAACAATATTAATATATACATAATTTAATATTAATATTTATTAAATGATATTTCCTACTTATATGATTTTGTAATCATTTTTATCTTATCATAACAAAAATTTTAAATCATGAATCACAAAAATTTGAATGTGAGACTTTTAACTGTTTTAGTAATTTATAGTCGTTTAAAAAAATCAAAATATAACATATGCAGAAAAATTTGAAATTTTATTTTATGGTTAATTTGGTTGTTTCATTAATTTTATTAATTTTAAATTAAACAAATACGATAGAGGTTACACTAATTTTTATCAAATATTTTTTTATTCAAAATCATTAATTTTCATATATAATTTTGTCACATTAGGCAATTTCGTAATTTTTATTTATGGTAAGAATGAAGAACATCTTTATATATAAAGTTGGCTTTTTCCCTTCTTATGACATGTGGAAGGGGGGTTTGTTGACATGTGTCCTCATGTTTTTTTTTGTATTTAAATTCTTTTTCTTTTAAATTATTGTAATTTTCTCCATCAATTTCTAATTGTGTATTATCTAATCCTTCTCACACTTATTGGTCTCTAAGATTCAAGAAATAAATAAAATAATATAAATATATTTTAAATATTTAATTTATTCACACCTAAAAATAGCAAGACTTTTCATCATTTTATTATTTTTACTAATTTTTATTATTTCATTTACAAATTATATTTATTTCAATATTAATATCATAAGATAATCAAATTAAGAATAAGAAACTAGACAACCAACACATAAACTAAAAAAGCGGGCCAAAGGGAGAATAATAATCTAAAGGCCAAAGCCACCAAAAAGCAGGAAAATATATGCCTAAAACACCGGAATCACAACCAGTAACTAAAAAGAAAGAAACACCTCACAGACTAAAAAAGAACATACAATACGGCATGCAACTGAAAAACTACAAATCTCTGGATAGAAGGGACCAAAGCTCCAAGAGACTAACTCCGCACACCTATACCAAGGAAAACATGGAAAGAAAAGAAACAACTTGAGAGAGGGAGAATGAAAGACAACCACCAAAAAATCAGAGACTAAACTTGAGACCAGAAATAACCTTCCAAGCCCACATAGCATACACGAACGAAAACATTATCCAAATCTCGACTGGCAAACATGGTGAAAGGGAGAGCTACCAGAGATGCGATAAAAGCTGCAAAGAGATGCAAGAATAGAGAGGGAAAGGGAGACGGAGCGAAATCAGAAAACTATGGAGCCGTCCTCGAGCTATATATGAAAGGGAGCATAGAAGTCAGAACACCAAAAACTGGATCTTGAAAACCAAAACGAGCAGAGACTATTGACGGTAAGCCAACGACGAGGAATACAAAATCAAAGACGAATAAACTCTGACCCAACCAAGGAGATGCAGTTCCTAATATCAGCTGAAATCTAAGGAAGAAGAGGAGCAATCAATATTGACTGGAACAGCCTACAATGCTGTGAGAAGCAACCGAACAACTGAAAACTCATAAACCCGATCTGCAACAAATACCATATAATCTCATAGGTGAAGAAGGCAAGAAGAACAAGAGAAAAATGTGAGTCTTTTTCCGGTGATGGTGAGAAGCACCGTACACCAGATTTGTAACGAAATATATAGACGGTGAGGGCTCAAGTTTAAAATATGGGGAGTGGGCAAAAAACATCTTAAAAATTATAATTTTCAAAAATATGAAAAAATATAATACAATTTTGACGATGAAACCGTTAATCTTAGAATCAACAAATGCGTAGATGCAAAGTTAATGAAATTCAATATTAGTTTACGTTAGAGACTCATTTGACTAATAACAAGTACTATACACACAACAACACAGTATTCAAAAAAAAACAAATGCAAAATATATTAACTTATCACCTACTACATAACAAACTAAAAACATCAAATAATGATCTTAACAAATAAAAACGATAACATAATTACATTATCCAAAAAAAAAATCATGCTCTTAGAAATAATAAAACAATATTCCGCGCGAAGCGCGGACACCCCCCTAGTTAATAATGAATTTATGGTTAGCTTAATAAAAAGCTTATTATATAAAAAGCTTATTATATATTTAGATGACCCAACCTATTTCTCTAAGGATTTTAAGATTCACTGTGGTGATGACATATGACTACCTCAAATGTTGTAATGTTTCTTCTTTAATATATAGGGGATTATAACACCTAATAGTTCCCCTCAAGATGGCGTTAGAAGATTATGAAAATCCATCTTAGACATGAACTTATGGAACAGAGTAGGATAGACTGGCTTAGTGAACGGATCGCAAGCTGATTCTCTGATCTCACATGAAGTGTTTTGATCTGACCAGCTACAATCTTCTCTCGAATGGAGTGGCAATCCCTCTCTATATGTTTGGTTCTCTCATGAAAACAGGGTTCTTGACAATATGAAGGGCAGCGGTACTGTCACAATAAAGAACCGGTACCGTTGGAGAAGAAACCTGCAAATCATTCACCATTCGAGAAAGCCATATAACTTCTTTAGTAGTGAAGGGCATAGATCTGTATTCAGCCTCAGCAGATGAATGAGAAACGAAATCTTGTTTATTTGATTTCCATGGAACCAAAGAGTTTCCACTGAAGATGCAAAACCATGAGATAAAACGTCGAGAATCTGGACACTGTGACCAATCTGAATCACATAATGCCTTGACCTGAAAATCGTCATCAACAGGGTAAAAGAGAGTTTGTCCTATGGTTTCTTTGAGATAATGCAGAACCGTGTGTGCATCTTTAATATGAGGAATTCGTGGAGCTGAGGAATATTGACACAGCTTATGAACAGCAAAGCATATGTCTGTACGTGTAATGGCAAGATATAGAAATTTTCCAATCAAACGTCTATAAGCTTCAGCGTTAGAAATGAGTTCATCATCTTCAGAGAAAAGCTTGATGCTGAGATCCATTGGAACAGATGAAGGACGACAATCAAGCAATCCAGCATCAGTAAGAAGGTCAAGTGTATACTTGTGTTGACATATAGAAATCCCAGAAGCAGAGCGAGCAATTTCAATTCCAAGGTATCTTGGTTTCCAATATCCCGGAGCTTGAAACAAGAAGAACGTTGAGTGATCAACGAAGAAACAGAAGTCTCTGAATTGCTGGCAATGAGAATGTCCAGAACCATGAGGAACTTGTCAGCTGAATGAGACCAGAATAGAGTATGATCAACATTGATCTTCTCAAAACCCATACGTAGAAGAGTTGAAGAAAATTTTAAGAACCACTGACGGGATGCTTGTTTAAGCCCGTAGATGGACTTTTTGAGTTCTAAGACTGCATTATGTGGAAGATTGACCCCCTTTATTTCTGCATAACCCGGAGGAATATCCATATATATCTCTTTAGACAGATCGCCATTAAGAAAGGTGTTAGAAATGTCTAACTGATGAAGAAACCATTTCTTCTTAGCAGCAAGAGCAAACAGCATTTTGACAGTTACCATCTTGGCAACCGGAGATAAGGTATCAAAAAAGTCTACTCCTTCTTGTTGCGTGTACCCTTTGGCCACTAAACTACCTTTAGGACGCTCAACTGATCCATCTGCATTCAGTTTGAGTTTAAAAAGCCATCTGCTCCCAAGGGTCATCTTGCCTTCAGGGAGAGAACAAATTGACCAAGTATCAAGGTAAAGACTCAAACTCGTCATCCACGCTTTACACCATTCTTTGGACTTCTTCGCCTCATTGAAAGTGGAAGGTGCGGTCATACAGATAGAAGAGTTGATAAAAAAAAATAAGAAGAAGAAAGTTTTTCATAGGAAAGAAAATTAGATAAAGGATAAAGAGAATGAACAGAATTGCACAAATATGGTCTTTTCTTTAAACGAGATGTAGTTGCAGAAGGCAAGCCTACATCAGATGGTGAAGGGGCAGGGACCGACGTTTCACCGGAAGATGATGGTACAAAAGGTGCACTGTCATCAGGAAGTGCAAGACGAGGAAAGAAAGCTTTTGATGTATCATAAAGAGAGGAAGCAACAAAAGAAAATATTGTTTCATGAAATATGACATGCCGAGAAGTAGAAATGCTATTAGTTTCAAGATCAAGTAATCTATAACCCTTGTAACCTGTTGGATATCTTAGAAATATGCAAGCTTTTTCCCTAGGATCAAAATTACTTCTACCCTTAAGGGATGTACTCTTGTAACAAAGACAACCAAAACTTCTAAGAGAATGATAATCGGGTATTTTGTTCATAAGAATTTGAAAGGGAGATTTGTTCTTAAGAACATGTGAAGGTAAGCGGTTAATAAGAAACACAGCTGACATGATGCATTCATCCCAGTAGACTAAAGGTATATGAGAATGAAACATGAGAGCCCTAGCGACTTTAAAATGTGTTGGTGTTCTCTCCACTACAGACTTTTGTTGTGGGGTTTTAGGGCAAGCGTGAAAGGCAAGAATACTTTTGTCTTTAAAGCTGTTCGTAGCCTTTATGGTTTCTTGCTGAATCTGAGTTGATGTTGATAGTAGCGGAGAAATAGATTATGCTCTTTGAGAGCTAAGGAGGACAAACTCTGTTTTGTCCGTACTGTTCAGACACCACATTGGAGTTTTTTCTTATCTCCTTTCACATCTTGTATTTTTTGATTCACATATATGTATATGTGTGTATTATATATATAAGATCCCTCTCACATCCTTCTTTTATAAAATTCCTTATTGGTAAATTTTGTAATACAATTGACATTTAGAATTGAGAAAAAAAAAAGAACTCTACATTTCTACACATTATTTGTGTATATGATTTCCATTTCCATTCCACACAACAACAACAAGAAAAGAAAAAAAAAAGATAATCCCATTTCACATTTGAGCATTCATTTTACTTGTTGCTTAAGACCTCACTTGACCATGAATCGGATCTCACGATCTTTAGCTCCTTTTCTTGAACTCCATCGAAGGTGGATATCAATCCTTGGGCTTTCTTCTTCGTCTTCCTCTGACGATCCGTCTGTTGCTTCGAGTATATTTTGATTACTACTTTGTGATAACACTGGTGATGTGCTATCATTGCTCTTGAAACAATTACAATCAGTTGGTGGGCACGTGATCCTCTCGAGTTTAGTGTTCATTTCAGACATGGCCAGGAGTTGTTTGATATCTAACCATTGGTTGACTTGAACATCCACCCCTACCATCCATCTTAAAGAAGCTTCCAACTCTTTGATTCTACTCTTGTACCTAGATATCAACAACACACATATATATTATATAAACAAAACAAAGACATTTTAAGAAATCACAAAGACTTTTCAAGCATTTCATGTGTTATATTAACTATACAAACCTATACTTCTTGAGTAGGTTTCTGCGTCGGAGTTCTGCATAAGCCTCAACAAGAGAAATAGCCTTTTCAAGAAGACGCTTGAGGTCTTCAATGACTTTCCTCTGAGAATCTTCTACTCTTTTGCTGATCTTATCGAGATGAACCACCAAGGGAGTGATCCTGGAGATTGTAGCTTCGAGGCGTTCCAAGATATATTTTGTGGTTAAAGATCTATCTTTTGCTTTCATGATGGCTTCATGAAGCACTTGCAGAGTAATTCCAAGAGCAGCCCCTACCATAACCTCACCAATCGGCATTTTCTTGTGAATAATGAGGAGGAGAGAAGAACTAGCTCTTGAGGTGAATGTATGTACATAGAACAATAGAAGACTTCTCTTTTATTCATAAAATGAGTTGTGATGGAAGAAGTATATGAGGATAAGAGAGAACATTGACTTTGACTTAGTACTTGGTCGAGACTCCTTCTTTTCTAGGTGAAAGGGTTAATTGGATCTACATGCAAGTTGTGATCATTTAATTCTGCAGAAGGGAAGAGAATCAATCTCAATGATTGAATTTGTATATAGAATAACTAGTTGACCTGCACTAACAAACATACAAAGGGCTAATAGTTTAAAAAATTAGTTCCCATTATCGTTGTTTAATCCATATTGCCACAAATTATACGAATTAGATGACATTGGATTTGAGGAAAGAAAAAAAAGGAAATTTACAAGTTATTTGTGTATATGAATATGATCCATTTCGAATCTACATTTTAAATTAAATCTTTTTCATTGAATTACATTTGATCATTCATTTTATTTGCTTGTCGTTTTTCACTATATTTCGATCAGTACTTTTTGATAAGCTATGATTCTTCTTGAAACATGGACAATATGTTTATTTGAATAAATATGTTGATTGGCATGATTTCGTTAAGTTAAGAGTTCATTTCGGATACATTGGCCATGAGTTTTTTGATATCAGCCCATTGATTGATTGACTTGAATATCCGCATGTACCATCCATCTCAATGAAGCTGCGTTTTAACTCTTTGATTCTTCTCTTGTTAGCAACTATACGCACGTATCCTCTATCTACATAATTTTATATTGTTTAAGCGCGTGATAGGCGTTCGTAACGCACGTATTTATATCGTTTGAGAAAACAAATAGTATGTGTTACATTCTTGTTGGGGTTTGAAGTTACTATATGGGCTTTAAGGCCCCATATAGATTAAGAGTTAAAGTGGAAATCAATCAATCCTAAGTTTGAAGTGTTAAAGTGGCTTCAGAGCTTCAACGGTCGGAAAATCACTAAATTTCTTTTGATCAGGCGACTATGAATTGCGAAGTTCGCCGAGCCACATTTTCATGAGTATTTATTTTCTGATTGGTCTGTTGAGGTGCTTGATCCTAGACGTTTATTATTCAATATAAGAGAAGTTAAGTGATGTGATTATATATGTTGCTGAGTTTTATAGTAGTACAGTTAGACTAACCATCGTAGAAGAGCTTATGGGTTGTATACTTGTATGGAAAAAGTTTCTTCAGATGTAGCTTAACAACTGAATTATGCAATGAATGAAGACAATCTTTAGCATCTTCACAAGCTTGGGAACTTAACTTCCAGTTTTTTGTCTCCAAGTCTCGAGTGAAGTCTTTCTTCTCTTTGAAGAAGAAGAAGCATATACATTTCTTTGAGATGGAAATTCCACAAATAGCGTCCAAAGAATCACAGACTACGTTAAGTAGGAATCAAACCTATATCATGTAGTATTTGTTTAGGAAATGTGTAGGTGATTAGAAAACTAGAGAATCCATTGAAAGACTAGAGTACAAGCTAAAATGGCTGATCTCACAGAAACAAAATAACAAATAATTTGCACTCCTGATACTCGGGATCGAAAAGTTGATATGCTAGTAACATAAGACAAAATGATTAACCTCAGCAAGGATTAACCATCCGGTTTGTGGTCGTTGCCATCTAACTTGGTGTATATGATTACTAGTTGCTGTGACACGTTAAGCTTGATCGCCAATACAAATTCTTAGCTATTCATGAACCTCTTCTGATGGTTGTCTGAATAATTTCTCCTCACTGATCTGTCTCCTCTGAAAAAAATAAGTCATTTTCGATTATTTATAGCCTCCACAGACCACAGTAGCCAGATTGGTAGAAGTCTTATTAAGATTGATCCATTGCTGTTGTGATGCACTGAAAAAACAGTTCGAAACTTGTCCTTCAAGGAAACTAAAAGATATGAAAATCTTGTAGAGCAGCATATTCCAAATAGTTTCCAAACAAAGTCGACATGGGATCTACATTGATTATCCGGTGTAGAATATTTGCTTTAACTGCTAACGCTTTATAGGTCACATGCCTCCACAGTAACCAGATTACAGATGGGGACTAATACTCTGCTGAGCAGATCCTGAGTCTTGATCCAACAGACACTATAAAACAAATTCTCCGAAGTGAACAACACACAAGTTCTCCCCTGGAGATCAGTCTAGTCCAGAAGTAATTTAAGCGCAAGACCTAATCCTTATATGATTAGAACAAGACTTGTTCTAAACAAATATCCTCATTTTCATTCTAAACCACTTGTGCAAGAACTGTAATAACAGAGTAGAAAGTAACAAGGCAAAAGATCCTTAAAGAGTCAACAAAAGAAAAAAGCCACAAATTCTAAAAAGACCAGACACACACTAAAAGAGTAAGAGATGATCCCTAGAAGACTGACAAGGGCAATAGAAAATCGAAACCCTCTCGTAAAGACAGAAGCTTTATGAAAAAGTCATATCTTCATTTGAGGGAGTTCCTCCCAGGTGTTGTGATGGAGAGATCCGGCCACGCAAAGTACTCAACGGCGTTGCTGCTCTCTAAACCCTCGAACTGCCACGTGTACGGTACCGCAACCCCTGGGACATTAGTCGTCGCAGAATCCCCCACGGTCGAAAACGGCCACACGGCTCTTCCGAGTCCGAAGCTGACGTCATCAAAACTCGACCCGAGCCCGATTCCGATAACCGACCCGGTTCCGTGCGCTGCGTTGTTCTGGTTCAACAGAGAGGTGAAGTTGCCGGAGAGAGATAAAGCGCTTCCCTTTCCGTCGTTTTCGAGCGGAGCGGTTACGGTGTGGCTAACGCCGTTAGAGGTCGACGAGTGAGGGAAGAGAACAGGTGTCGCTTGCAACGGAACGCTGCTGGTTCCGGAGCAAGTGCGGGAGCGTTTCGCGGATTTGCGAGTACCGCCGCCGACGGGAATGTCGCGGAGAGTCCCGCCGTGAGTCCAGTAACGGCGACAGGATTTGCAGAAGTGACGAGGCTGAGAGAAGTTGTAGTTGTTGTAGTAACAGAACTTTGTGTTGGTCGAGTTGCAGCGAGGACATGGGAGCTGCTCTTGCTGCTCGCTGGCGGTCGGAGGAAGCCCTGTTATCACGCCGTGAGGTCTCATCGCTATCTGTCGTGATTCGCCGGAGTCAGACATCATCATGGTGTGGGAGAAGCTTTTCTTGTTTGTGTGTTTTGGGCTCAAAGGTTGAAACTTTAGTGGGATTTGGGGAGTTTATATGGAGAATGGGTATGGAGAAGAAAGTCAGGCTTTTTTGACAGAGGGTGTTGGGTTCATTTGAGGCCACGCTCTCTCTCTCTCTCTCTCTCTCTCTCTCTCTCGTCTTTAAAATTTGTCTTTTTATGGGGTTTTCTTGGAATAGTTGAGTCGGCTATTGATTGTTATGAACAGTGATGGCTCTGTTTCCTCACTAGGAGTCGGCTCACTTCATTACGTAGGTGGCTCTTCTTTCAAAGATCTCAGTTTGAAACAATGACATGAATAAAACCAAAAAAATCTCACATTCTAATTTCTACAACCTTAAAATGTTTCTAGTGATAGCATTAGCTTACTAGAGGTTTTGAAATTTACTAGCTTAGTTTAATATTTGAGTTACAGTTTAAGATATAAAACTTTTTAAGGTAAAGTGGAAAACACATACAAAAACATTGCACCTAAACTGCCGCCATGAAATCGTCGCAATATTTGACTATTGCGAACAGTAGTATTGATTAAGTGAATAGTGTGGCACACTGAACGTTTTCATTGACATATCCGAGGTTGCAGTATATGAAATTAAAACGTTCTAATCCTACTTCATATCTTATGAAATAATAAATAAACAAAAAATGAATAACTCCATTTATGGAGTAAATCTTATTATGAAATCAAAAATAAATAAACAAAAAATAGATAATTTTATTTATATTATGAAATGAAAAATAGAGTAGGATTGAAACATCTTTTATTTTATACTCTTTTTTAGTCAATTTTAAAGTAAAAAATGAAGTGAAGTAGATGCCCTTACCTATCTTATAAATCATTTTTAACACACAGAGAGAAACAATTATTGTACTTGTTTGTCTAATAATGCGAATGTTTAGCCACAGATTCATGGCGCTGCCTTTATGTTTTCAAGTTTTAAAATCAACAGACAAAACCCATGTTCGGAATCGCGCTAGGCGTGAGTCGGGCGGTCGGCTTGGGCCTAGCGAGTTGTAGAAAAATCAGAGATTAATCGCCGATTAATCGGGGATTAATTTTTAATGGTTATTCAATTTTCAGATAAAGTATAGATATGAATAGGTGATTTCCATTTCAGGTAAAGATGTTATCTATGGCAAAGTGGTTTCTGAAGCTTAAATAAAAGGGACAATTCGCGAGTTCGATACTCAGTTTCCGTTTTCTACTATTTTTTGTTTTTTCATTAACGGCATAGTTGTAATTTTAATCATCTTCTTCCTCAATATGTTATAGGGTTTCGCAAACTTAATTGTAGAGCCGCCACACCTTTGTTTCACTGATTTCATCAGTTTCTTTTGCGTTTTTCTTGATATTTATACTTAATACTCATAGATTTAACATCTAGAACTCGATTATAAGCTCAAAACCTCAAAAACTTGAAATTTTTTGACGATTCCGAGTTATTGGCCGAATAAGACGAAATCGCCTCGCTCAACCTCCGCCTAGCGTTTCGCCGCCGCTTAATCGGGTGGTGCGGCCGCGTTTTAGAACATGGGACAAAACTAATACTCCCTCCGTTTCATATTGTAAGGAGTTTTAGAGAAATGCTTTTGTTTCAAAATGTAAGTAGTTTTCGTATTTTTAGGTAATTTTTATATTTATTGAATACAGTGTGACCAATCAAATTAAATAGACTTATTTTTTATTGGTTAAATTATATCTAACCTATTTATTATAAAATAATTTTTAAAAACATAATAATTTTTTTAATTTTCGTGTTTTTAGTCAAAACTACTTATACTATGAAATGGAGAGAGTAATAATGACACAATTTACCTCTTGTGAAAAACAAATGCATGTGGAATAAAAACAAGAGAAAACAATGATACGGAGATAATGCATAGAGAGAGAGAGGTGGTGTTAGGTCGCAGTAGGCAACACATAGGTAGGAAGACTATTGAGCTTATCAATGTACGGCCAGTTCTCAGTAATTCTACAATTATTATCTCTTAAGTTTTTTTATTATTTCAATTATTTGAAATTTTAATTACTATTTTGTATTATGCTCGATTATTAGAAAAAAATAATACACCAAGCAATCTAATTTTTCGATATTTCATTTTTTCGTATTACAAATAGTAGTAATTTCGGTAAACGTTTGAAACATATAAGCGAATGTCTTCACTAATGTTATTTATTTATTTGAGTGGCAGATTTAATGTAACTCATTAAAACAATATCATAATTAGTGTTATTATTCGACAATATAAAAAGAGCTGAATTCATGTTCCAGAAAGTTGGAAACAAGTGACACGTTTTCTATAATTTTCGTTGGATTTTAACTTGAAAAATGGATAACTGGATTTATTGTATACTTTAATATGAGACGAATTAAATTATTATTTTTTGTTGTATCACGCAGCTTTCGAGATTAAAGTCCAAAAGTTTGATCCTGTTTCATTGTTCGCTGTCCAAGAAAAAACAATATTGTAGTAGTAATGTACCCAAAACATTTTGTTTGTTTATATGGAGATTATTCTTTATTGAACTTTTTTTTACTAAAACTGTTCTTCGAATTAAATAGGCAGGTGAAAGTCGCTTATTTATTCGAAGTTTATCACAAACGTTTGCGGGATTTCCAATCAACACAGGTAATGGCGGTGGACCCTGCTTTCGTGTTTCTTCAGTAATGTCGTATCATAAGTCTTACAAAATTATCAATTATATAAATTTTGAAACAGTTTTTGGTTTAAAATTGTTTAATGTAAATCACGCTGTAAACTTATGATGTTTCTTGTTTTGACAGCGAATCAGAATCTATGTTAGTCGACTAACCGTTTTGTATTGGAGTTTGATTGTTCAAGAGGACCACATTAATCCTCCTAAATCGTGACCAAATCTATGCAGAAGACATGATTATGAGATCTAAAGTTAATACATGGTGCGTAAACAAACATAACCTTTTCTAAAGAAAACAAGACTACGATCATCTTGTAAGTGTGACAAATTAGTATTGCATTTTTCTTCTAAATTAAAAAGCCTATCACTCAAATTGAAATGAGTATATAAGTAAATAAGATTGTCACCATTTATATGCCAACCACAAAATGACATAAATAAAATATTATAGAAGGAATCGGAGTCGGGAGACCGCAATCAGAGGAAAATGTGTGATGATAAATCTTCACGCCTTGTCCCAACCCTTCCCATCATTCTGTCTCTCTCCGCATTTCTCGTTCACTTCTCATCTTCTTTTTCCCTTCTCAATTAAATTATTATCATCATAATACTCGTTAATTATTTGTAACTTTCCATGAAAATAACGAACTTTGCAGGTTAACGTCAAAAAATACCCTACAAAACATAAAATGTGATAAAGACAACTGACAAATCCGACGTTTTCTTTAAAGTAAAGTTTTAATACTGGTCTGGTCCGTGTATGTGTATATAAAAAGGAAATAGAGTTACAAAACAATCTTACAGAAATACGTATAGAAAAACGTCAAAAGAAAACGGTCAAAGAGACAAGAGTGAAGCTGTCGGGTCGGGTCGAAAGGGGTGGATAAGCACGCGCAGTCGGAGGAAGATGATATGACCCACACATGAACCACCATCCAAATCAACGACTTATTTCTCTCTCTCTCTAGTCGCTTTCACACCCTAAACAATGAAGAGAGAGAGAAGAGAGAAGAGAGAGCAGAGAGGTGTGGTTTGTGTGTTGTGTTGTGGTGTGCCATATGGGCAGACGATGTGTCTTATTGTTATTGCAGCCGTCCTTTCGTTGTCCGTATCCTGGTCCGGACCGGTCCTTTCAGATCATACTTCTGACACACTCTCCCTTATTCCATCTCTTTCTTCTTGTCTTTTTCCTTCATGATCATCTCTGTTTTCTGATTCCGATTCTCAACAACCTTTGATCTGAGTATGTTTTAATATTTTTCGTATGTGCATCAAAATTTAGTTTTATCTACGATCGCTTGAGAGCCCACCCAATGTTTTTTTTACCCTAGTTACCAACTATAAACAAGTCTACAATTGACTATTCCCTTTGTTCTTTCTTTCTTTAATAAATCTGAGTCTTTTTTTCTTGACTGAAAAAAAAAGAAAGGAACACAGATTTATCATTTAGACAAGATTACATAGAAACTCAGAGTTTCTCGATATAGATTCATTATAATATTAAAAACTGGAACAAGATTACATCCGCTATACGCAAGGGATAAAGTTCAAATATATCATTTCGACAAGTGTAATAGTAGTGTCCATCATAGCAGATATTGGTACATAAAATTAAACTATACCACATGAGTTATACTCCATATCTACAATATCAATTTTTTTTAAAAACAGCTAAACATTTTTATTTGAAAAAGGGCTTAAAAATTAAAACAGCAAAACATGAACAAAATGTATTGTAATTTTAAATGTAATATAACCATATATATATAACCAAAAATGAACAAAAAGAAAGATGAATATCACAATGTTGGAAAAAAAAATTACATTAATTTTTTTTTCTCAAATGTTACTACGAAGGTGGATGAGATTAAAGGGAGACGAGCTTGGAGTCACCGTACAGTAATTTGTCAGCAATGAGAAGATTAGCAGCTTCACTAGGCTGGTACGGGTCCCAAAACTACAAGCTTTGACCGGTCCTTGCAAAGACACGACGTTGGTCCACATGGCAATATCCCCGCCAATCTCCCTTCCGTCCCACAGCACGCCTCTCTCGCCGTCCTAAACCCTATACATCACTTTCACATTGATCAATAAAACTCGCACAAAATCACAATTTTTTCGAGAACATTTTCCTTAATAGTGTAAAACTTTTAAACTAAAATTCCCTAGTCAAAGCTCAACCTACTCACAGGCTAAAATTCATGACCCTAATATAAACCCAAACATGTAACTGCTCATTAGATGTTTTTTAAAACCAATGGGCCGATATTATATTCTTACCATATTCTTTGTAGTTGACAATGAGGTCCATGATAGACGCTGGCGTAAACGAAGTGTACGTCTTTTAGACTATCTTTCAATTCCACCAGCAAGAGATCTTTGAGACGAGCATTGTACTGGAGAGTCAGCTTGTTTGTCAAATCAACACACTGCTTATCCTTTAGCTGATTGGTTGATCTTTGGTACGGTAAACACCCGATTCGAGCCACATTACCCACCACAAATTTACGACCATATAATCTCTAACGTTTCATCCCACAAAACTATTTTAATTAACAGCGATCAGTAGAACATAGTGTTCATAATTTTTCCAGCATACCTTGAGTTGGCCACGGAGATGACTAACATGTCCTCAACAAAAATTTCAGGAGTTTGTGTTAATCTTGCTTGTGCCGCAACAAATGGGACTAGATAGTCGATGAGAAAATTATTTGAGCCAATAACTAAGGAGAATATTGATTTATTTTTGATGTGATCTCTGGCCTTTTCTTCACCTTAAAGTTTATCGAACTGCTTTCTTGTAATGGTAAGGTAATCAACTTGTACATCCATTCCTAGCCGATTCACCTATACAATCGTAATTTTGAAACGTTAATTATATAAAACAGTCTAATGCACATTTAGGTACATGATCAAGCAATTAAGGTAAAAACAATAATTTAACAAATTTATAAAAAAATATTTTAATTTTTTTTAACGTGAACCTTTTAAGCGGACCAAACGAATGCTATACGAAATATACGTCACATAAAATGTGCAGGAAAGCACAAAACACTAACAAATACACTTCCAGCAGGATTGAGAATTCCGCCACCACCAGATGCGTAATTGACACCATTTTACTAGTGCTTCACCATTTGCATTTGTACTAGATATGGAACTGCATAATTTGGCTGCCCTAGCTATTCTCTTGTAGACAACAAGATAGATTAAAAATAGAGAAATTAGGAGCTACACCAACAAAGTATAGCGTAATTAGCAAAATACCAACCTTAAGCGTTCATACACTGTGCATTTTTTATTAATACACAAAAGTCCCTACCCTTACTTCTCTCCAACTGACAATCTCGATAGGCCAGATCTTATACGAAGATTTTACGCGGATTTTGCAAGCTGTCACAAAATCTTCTCAAATATATTGTTGTCAGAAAGCAAACACGTACCGTCTCTTCTATGTCATGTAGATAGAGTCAATTTCGAAACTTCATTTCTCATTTCAACATCTTTCTTTTGTAACTCTCTCCCAGATTCCATATTTAATTTCTAGATCAGTTATTCAACCATCATCGTTGGATTTACCGGAGACGATGAAATCAGAGGCTATTCAACCACCTCCGTCGGAGAGAATTTTTTCGCTGCCGGTGAAAAAACTTTGGGGGTTCGCATGCGGTATCAGACAAATACTCAACTCTCAAGTTCTCTGCTGATGCGTCTCCGGTGAAGCTCTCCACAGCTACGTCTCCGATGAAGCTCACCGTCTCTGTATCACCGATCACTTTCTTCTTCCCACGCGTCTTCAGTGAAGCTCTCTGCAGCGCGTCTCTGGTGAAGCTCTCGGCCGTAGCTTCTCTGGTGAAGCTCTTCGTCGCTGCGCCTCCGGTGAAGCTCTCTGCCGCTGCGCCTCTAATGAAGCCTTCGGCCGCTGCGTCTCCCGTGAAATTTATTTGCCGTTGCATCTCCACTTGAAGCCTTCTCTAGTGAAACCTTAAGTTATATATGTTGTAGGATTGACAAGTCATATAAGATCTTCATTAACCGTGTACATATTATATTGCTTGTATAACAACTTGATACTAAAAAAAAATCCAGTTTTAGTCTCAAGTAACTCATTTTATAAAGGTGTATATATTATATTAGCTGTCTAACAATTTGTCATTTACCAAAGAAAACATTTCCAAAGCATTATTTGTATATTTATTTCATATATCATAGCTATGAGCTTGATTCTTATGATAGCAAAGAATGTGATATTCAAAATCGAACGAGTTTATCTAAATAACTTGTTTGTTAACCGTGCAAATATTCTATTAACTGTCTAATAACTTGACAATACAAACAAATCAATTGTTATCCCAAATAACTCATCTTCTAACCGTGTATATATTATGTTAGCTGTCCAAGTCACTTAGACGTCTAACCTTTCTTAGTGCGAGGTAAATTTATTTTTAGCTGAGCTTTGTCTATTTTATCTGGTTACAACATTTTTCAAATATTTTGTATTCCCTTTTGGTGAAACTAATATTATTTTAAAAAAAACACATAAATTTTTAGTAGGGTATACACCATCTTAGTATAACATTTGTAATTATTCATATGTTTGTCTAATAGAATTTACAAATAATATTTGTATTTTGAATGTTAAATTTCAATTAACTTCAATGGAAATATCAAAGAGCTTTTACACAGCCTAAGGTAAAACAAGTTTTGATGATACTAAGTCATTTAGACGTCTAACCTTTCTTATTGTGAGCTAAAACTATTTTTAGCTGAGCTTTGCCTATTATATCCGGTTAACAACATTTTCAAATATTTTGTATTTCCTTTTGTTGAAACTAATATTATGCTTAAAAACACACATAATTTTTTAGCCGGCTATACACCATCTTAGTATAACATTTCAAATTATTCATATGTTTGTCTGATTCAATTTACAAATGATATTTTTATTTTGAATGTTAAACTTCATTTAACTAGCTTGCAACCATCATGTTTTATATTTTTTCATTTACCTAACTTTATATGGATATCTACTATTGTATTTTATTTAAGGTTATCTATTAGAATATATGTAAAAATAATGTGTTAGCGATGAAAATATATAATTAGCCGTCCAGGTTTTGTTAATTGGCCAGTAATATTTTTTATGCAAGTTTGTAACCCGCACATATGTCTTTCAGATCCATTGCTGATGTGTATTTGCGTCACTTTGAACCACTGGGAATTTCTTCTACCACCAAAAGCTACACCGCCACCGAAGTTGCTTGAATTTAATCTACCAAAAACTAGCAGTGATCATTGATCTAGGTTTCTAATTTTGGATGAAACTATTGGCTATAACGGGAAGAAAAGCTCACATCTGATATCTATCACACTCTTCACGATGAACAAACGAGGAATTCGATGGAGAAATAAACCTACAATAATAACAAAGAGTTCATAATCTATAGGTGTACTGTGACCACTGTTAATAAAAGGAAAACAACAAAATCTTCTCCGAGAATTTAACACAACAACCGAACAACGTGGATCGTCGTGCAATCTTAGTTGTTAAGGATTCCCTGCGATTGCTGGAATAATCTTCTCAGATAAAAACACGACGGAGGAGTAGATATGGAAAGGATTGTGGAAGAGAAATCAAAAAGTTTCACTAATTCTTTACATGGTTTCTCTGTCTAAAGAAAAACTAAACAAAACCTTAACTAAATCTATAAAATATCTTCCAAATCCTACTACTGCACACCTAAAAACCTACTTGCCTAAAGATTAAAACGAAAGTAGCTTAAAAGGGATAGGAAAGTCATTTATCATCACTCTGAAACACTATACAGCCTAAAGTTTTACTGTTTTTGGTATATACTTAATTTCCATGTCTTTCATTGGTTTTGAGCTAATTAGCTCTTAAAAATAGACATTAGTATAATTATTACAATAAAATAGATATTGATTTATCTTTTTATGAATGTTTTAACTAAATTACCAACGATGTCTGCTATGGTACGGCCGTTAGTAAATCGGCCGGTTGGATTCCCACGGGGTGGTTTGAAATTGATGCCATTAGGAGGAGTATTGACTATAGACAACGTTTGCAAGTAATTGTTATTTCCCGCATCCACTAGCGAATCACCAAAAATGAATGATGCAGCTAAGCCGTTTTAGTCTGCTGCGTTAGCTATTCATGAAGATCTTGATCCAAGGAAAATATGAAGAACGAGACAAAATAAATAGCTTTGTTCATTGTCATGAACTGGTTTCTAATATTGCTTGTGTTACGGGTGTTCTTTGACAAATTAGTGTTTATATAAATAACTCATATAAACTCTTTTGACGGGTTAAGAAGCTATGAAAAGCAACCTCATTTGTTCGATTTTAAACTGGATTACGTTGTTTAACAAACAAAAAGCTCTTTTCATGGTCAACATGTTTCCGATGTTAGCACTACAAAAACAAAGAGAGTTAGGACACCAAACTTTGTGGTTGTTTGTGGTTGGGTCACGAGCTATTTCCCATTATAACTACATATTAGTAATAAGCAACTTCAATATCACAAAAATTCAGTTTAAGAATATTGTTTTGATAGGAAACTTGAAGCATCAAACCCGTCTGTCTGTTCTCACGGGTGGAAGAGTATCTTACATGGTAGAGACCTATTGATAGGAAACTTTGGAAAAGCTTTAGGAAACGGATGTACTACAAGGATATGGAAAGACTCCTGGATCTCCCTAGATCAACAGTTCAAACGTTATGGCCCTATACCCGAAGCGGCACTAGACTTAACTGTCTCAGATCTTCTAACTACTGATATGAATTGGAACAAAAACAGGAATGAAGAGCTCTTACCTAATCTCTCGACACAAATCCAATGCTTACGTCCAGGCCATCCAGAAACAGAAGATATCTTCATCTGGCAGCCGCTTCCATCGAGTGTATACTCAGCAAGATCGGGCTACTGCGCTGCAGTATCACAAAAACAGACATCATGCTCAACACAAACCTTTGACTGGATACGAGATGTGTGGAAACAAGAATGCTCACCACAAATGAAAGTCTTTCTATGGTCGATCATCCAGAAAGCACTTCCACTAGGCGAAAATCTACAGAGCAAAGGAGTAAGGTCAGAGGCAGTGTGCATCAAATGTAAGGAACAAGAAACGGCGATTCATACCTTCTTTATATGCCCATTCGCACGTGAAGTCTGGGATAAAGTCCCTTTGAAAAATGTAGTTCACATAGCTACAGGAGATAACATTAAAGAGGTAATAGCCGCATTCAGAACCGCTTGCTGCCTCCCACCGACAGGTATATCCAGAACGATTCTTCCCTGGATTGTTTGGTCACTATGGACAGCAAGGAATCTACATATCTTCGAGAACAAAGTCTTATCAGCAGAGGAAGTGGCAACGAATGGTCTAAGCCTAGCTAGAGAGTGGATCAACGCACAAGGAACGGTACAACGAGTCAGAGAAGAAATACCTAGATCAATCAAGAGTAAAACTCCTCAGGCGAATCCACTCCTTGTCAGCACATGCAGATCTGACGCTGCTTGGGATAAATCATCAAAAAGGGCGGGACTTGCTTGGAGCATAACAGGAGGAACACTGAGAATCGACAGACAGGGAAGCCTCACTGAGAATCATGTCTCTTCTCCGATCGTCGCAGAAGCCCTAGCTCTCCGATCGGGTCTCATCACCGCGGTAGAACTTGAAATCCCACGGATCAGAATTTTCTCTGACAACTCAACGCTCATCCGAGCCATCAACTTCGACATGCAGACCAAGGAAATCTTCGGAATCATCCGTGATATCCATCGAATCTCCTCTGCGTTCATCGAAATTTCTTTTCATCATCTATCTCTTGATCTGATCAAAGATGTCGATCAGATTGCCAAAAGGACCCTACGCGGCCCAAATGTTTAATTTCCCTGTTTGGGCTTGACTTGGGCCTGAGGCCATGTTTCTTTAATTTCCAATTAATCAAAGTTGTGCACAAAAAAAAAAGAATATTGTTTTGATATAACATACAGTTGTATCTTCTCACGAAGATGATACATAATATATTTTACTTTTATATTAATTATAATTTTATTAAATAATTTTGACATTTATAAAACTATATTTTATATATTAATTTAAATAAAATAAAATATTATATCATCAGAATATTATCTTGAACTCCCGAAATACTAAGCATGACACTGCATACATACATATATATATATATATATGTTGTTAATAATGCACATAAATACACGGGCCATGGCTTGGGTCGTCATGAACTTCAGTGCCGGTACCACTGAAATTGCATTGCGCCTTGGTGGAACCTTCGTTCTGGTAATACAAGTTCATCACAAACGACGCATGATCTCTGAGAGTGTTTGGTTCGTAGCAGACTCCACCTGGTTGGATCGGTGTACAATCTCGAAAACCTCCTGAGTCGCTGCAACACCAATCTATAGTCGCTTGTAGTTGTTCATCTGTCGCATCAGAATTCGCCACACACCATACATTTCTTTGGGCCATGGATACTGTTGATATGAGGAGGAAGAAGAAGAGCACTGTCAATGATAAAGACATTGTTGTTGCCACCATGTCTGATTGTAGATGATATATGTTAGACGCGAGAATCTTGAATGAAATCAAAAAACAAAATGGGATGAAAAAATATTATGCGGTAGCACTTTTGAAAAAAATAAGAAAATAGACGAATACATGGAGTCAATATTTGATTATTTCCTTAATTTAATAAATCGTCCGTAGGTGAGAAGTTTTTCGTACGATTTTTGAGTTTCAGGATAAAACCACATGAAATTGTTTTGTTACACCAAAAACAGAACATCTGAACTTATTATTCACACTATATTTTTGAGACTTACTTTAAAAAACTTGAGGTATTGATGAAACTTTTGTAAGATTATTATGTATGAGTATAGATTGTTATATCTTTAATAGAAAAGAAAATATGTATATATATATGAAAATTTCACAAAGCAAAGCTACTCATAAAGTAACTTGGACATTTGTCAAAAAGTTTAATAAGCTTTAGCCATTTGTCACTAAGTTTACTTTGGTTATTAACCAAGTGTACTTAGCTTTACCATGTGTCACCAAATTGATTTATCTTAATCACTAAGATAACTTAGTCATTAAGTTTTCTTAGCTTAAACTATTTGTCTCCAAATAGACTAAATTTAGTCATAAATTAATCTTAATGATTTTTCCTTGTTTAAAGATAACTCTTTCATTTTACTTAGGCCTATGGACTTGCAAAATGTGGTGACTTTTCTCCACATAAAATACAATATTTACTTCACTTCACATCAGATTAGATTTTTACCAAATCCATTAGGCTTGTGAAAATTCTATGCACACACTTAGTTTTACTCATTCGGTTATGCTTGTAAAAATTAGTTCCAAAATCTACACTATTAAAACACCATCATTCTTATTTTTTTTTCTTTTAATGAAAAACTCAACTGACCTAAAATGTCCATACTTCTCCAAAGAAATTTTAGTTTTTATTAATGGCATATTATTTTTTTAGTTTTTAGACATAAACTTATGTAACTACTAATTCAATTCATTTTAATCATGATCCATTAAAACTTATTCTGAAAATTATAAATTTAACTTTCTTAACAGGCTTAAACCTATTGTATGATTATAAACAGAAATAAATGAATATCTACGTTAAAATTATAATAGTACTATGTTTAACTATAAAATATTAATGTCAAATTGTAATCAGATATAAATTGAAACTAAACTATTTTTTATTAACATAAAATTTATTAACCTACGTAGCAATCATATTTTAACATTTATAGTTAACTCAATTATATCATAAATGGGTATTTTACAAAAGGGGTTTTATTATTTAATTTCCAAACTATATCTTTCTTGCATGTACATACCTTGAGATGATATAATATGTGCTTCAGTCTTTAAATACATGCTTTCCACATTGATTCAGCCTCTAACATTGTATTATAGGGGAATTAAGTATCCCACAATTTTGTTTTTCAACAAAATAATAATATATTGATATCATAAGCATTTTACAAGATACAAACACAATTCAATACAACCATTGATCCAAATACAAGAAGTTGGAAATAATTTCGATGAAAGAGTAAGTACAAAAAAAAAAAAAAAAATTCGATGAAAGAGTAGAGAGTAACCATGTTTTCCATAAGAAAGTCTTGTAGGCTAACAGATGAAATCTGTTATGCCCCTCTTTGACATACTTTTTATGGCTATCATCTCTTGGATGAAACTCCAAAATGCACTTGACAATGCTTCTGCAAATAATTTTGATTTAAGAATTGTTGTTGGTGTATATAGACCTTTCCTTCTCGTTGAAACCAATATATGCGACCATTCTATCAACATTACCCCATGCTGATGAATGATTAAATATCCATGTCAAATATGGTATAAGAAATGCGGTAGTTTAGGTAAATTCCCAAAATTAAAAGGTTTAGAAAATATATACTTGTAAGAATACATCATCATTGTTTGTAGTACTTTGCATTTCATATAGCGAAATATTCAATAATATTTAGAAATTATGTTACCTCTCTATTTTTAACATAAAAATCATGTTATCTCAAATACAAAATTTTTAGAACAATGTGTGCGTATTTCAATGGTCCATACAAAGCCAGGTTGTTTTTTTTTGGGAACTTATAAAGACAAATTGTTTATATCGAGATATGTTCTAAACATAGGGAATTTTACACATACTCGTCAAAAATACTGTAAGCGTATATATAATATTCTTTGACTAAAACTTCCATAGTTACATGTTGATTTTCTTCTAAAAACGTTTGATGCAGTCTATTATATACTTTTTGCTTTATTTAACTGATAATACTCTCATACATTTCATACGAATGTTTTATCTTATGTGATGTACAAAACCAAATAATTTCTAAATCGATATTTTAAGGAATGGTAATGGATCAGTTGCACGGATCGTGCTGCAAAGGAAAGGCCTTAGAGCATCATTTAGCTTATGCAAACTCACTTAAGTTTCTCAGATATTAGAGAATGTGTTTTACCATTCACTTGTGTTTCTATTAGTTTTATAAATAACTAAATAATAAAAGAGTAGTGCGGGACAGAGTGCGGGAGAGTTTTGGTCTTCAACCACACCCGTATTTAACAAGAGATGAATATTGTGTGGTTAGAAGAGTACGCTTCGAATGGTAACAGCGGTTTGAGCGGTACGAGACAAACGGATTGGATAATGCGGTACTTCTCAACTGCGGTTTGTATAAGAGAAACGCATAATGCGGAACAACTGCGGATCGTCTAAAATAAACGGTTCAAAACAAAGTATGAATGGTGACAAATATAATGAATAGTGCAACTCAGAGAAGTATTTATATTTTCAAACTAAAAAATTGGTGGAACTAATATAATTCTTTTAAAAGTATTTTATACATTTGAAATATAAAACTAAATACGCTATTAGTGAATTTTTATAACTAATATCTTGTGTTATTTTAAAATTATAATTGCATTAGATGTTGTTTAAACAAAATTAAATAAATTATAATATTTATTATATTTTTACAATAAAAATAACTTTTTTACAATAAAAATAACTTTTTTACAATAGTATACACTTTTTTTTTCTGTTCAACAACAGTAATCATTTTGAACCACACCATATTTATCTCTTGTTAAACATGGGTGTGGTTGGAGACAAAAACTTTCCCGCACTCTGTCCCGCACTACTCTCTTATTATTTATTTTATTTATAAAATTAATAAAAACACAAGTGAATGGTAACACATATTCTCTACCGCCGTGCGTTCTTTTCATTCCGCAAGTAACATCCGAGGCCATTCGAAGTTGTATACTATTGCTGAACAGAAAAAGAAGAAAAAAGTGTACACTATTATAAAAAAAGTGAATTTTACCATAAAAATATAATAAATATTATAATTTATTTAGTTTTGCTTAAACAACATCTAACACAATTATAATTTTAAAAATAAAACAAGATATTAGATATAAAATTTCGCAATAGCATGATAAATTTTACATTTCAAATATATAAAATAATTTTTTTAAAATTATATTAGTACCACCAATTTTTTAGTTTGAAAATATAAATATATCATATGTATTCCGCAATTATACTATTCATTTTATATGTCACCATTCATACTTCGTTTTGAACCATTTATTTGAGACGATCCGCAGTTGTTCCGCAATATGTGTTTTTCTTATACAAAACACAGTTAAATCATACTGCAGTATCCAACCCGTTTGTCCCGCACCGTTTCAGAGCCTTTAAATAAGTTTCTCACGACAATTTTTAAAAAATAAAAAGAAAAAAGAAAATTTTGAATCATTGAATATATTTGTATATGAGTCTTTCTAACCAGAGACAGTCTTTCTATTTCTCTTCCTCTTTTTCATTGTTTCAGATTATTTTAATGGCTAAAGACCTACCGAGATCGTGGGTATAAGATAATGATTAATAGAAGGAGGCTTCCTAGCGGAATATAAGAAAGCGTCTCTTAATTTTTAACTAAAAAAAGTTAAGAATTGGTTTTTAGCTTTTTTAGTTAAAAATTTAGAGACGGTATCTTATATTCTGCTAAGAACCCCACCCTAATAACCTCCATTAATCATGCTCTAAAACCTATATTAAAAAAGAGTTTCTCTGTCATAATATGCATAGCTTTTTAATTTGTCTGAGCTAAACCAAAGTTGATTTAAAATTGAGAATAACCGTATAGTTAACTGAATACTATAATTTCAGTATTTTTTTGTCCGAACAGAGTATATCCGCCGAATATACGACCTTATAAAATATATTCTAGAACAGTGTTAGAACATGATTAATGGGAGAGATCTTTTGGGGTTCTTAGAGCATGATTTGGTATTTTTATGTTAAGATGTGTCTTTTATATTTTTTATTTATGAAACGTTTTTTTAGTTAAAAATTATGAGACGTATACATGCGTTGATCATGGTCTTATAAACTGTTGGATCAATCTTTTTTTTTTTGGATCAATCTCTTTTACATAATAAACATTTAAATAATATAGTGTTTTTCGCTTGCGTACAAAAATATATAACTATTTATTGTGGCTAATTCTCCCTTGAGCCGAGAAGCTAGGAGCCACCGTTAACCTAGAAGAACCACCAGACGAATCTGTCATAAATTCCAACGGCGGAGAATTCTCCGAAACACGCCACATCTTCACCGACCTATCTAAACTCCCACTGTACACAATCCACCGTCTCTCACCCGATACAGACTCTTGATCTCTCTCCACGGCCAAACACTTCACCGGACCTGCATGTCCTGTCAAAACCGAAACACACGCGTGCTCTCCACCTCTGCCGCCACCACCACCGCGTTCGGGTCTCCTCCAAACACGAATCCCAAGATCAGCAGAACCACTAAACAACAAATTCCCCGCCGCGAAGAGACAAAGAACAGCGAGTTTATGCCCTTTCAAAATGCCGCCGTTTTTCATATTATCATCCCGTTCCCAAAAGTTAACGGTTCCGTCAGATGAACCGCAGTAAATTAACATCCCGCTCTGATCAACCGCTATCGCCGTCACGGCGCAGTCTTGTTTCAATAACGTTTCGGAGAAGAAATGTTTCGTCTCCTTGGCTTGATCCTCTCTCCTCCACACTTTAACCGAACCATCCGCTGAACCGGAGAAAACCAAACCGTCAAAACCCGCGACGACCGCGTTCACCGCGTCATCGTGCGCGTTCACCGACTCCAAGCATCTGAGGTCAGAGACTCTCCACACTTTAAACGTTTTATCCCACGACCCCGAATACAAAAGCCTCCTGTCTTCGCTTAACGCTAGACACGAGATGGCGTCAAGATGTCGGAACCCTTGCGCGCTTGTGCTGGTTCGGTTCCGTCTCATGAAACCCAAGTAAGAGGAAGAGGCTATGGAGTTTTTGATGTAGTCTCGGATAAGCGGCATGGTGCCAACGCGACGGAACACGCTCGAGTCTTTAGACGAGACTTTCCAAACGCGGATCTTCCCGTCTTGATGTCCGGTGAATATCTTGTCTGCTGCAAGAACAATAGCTTTAACCAACCCGCTGTTGGATTTGAAAGTGGAGAACTCGATGTGGTTTTTCCAAACCCTAATGTTCTTGGAGTCAGATCCTGTGAAGAGTAAATCGCCAGAGGTAGCTAAAGAATAGATGTGGCCTTCTTCGCGGACCAGGGATCCCATGAGAATGTTGGGAGAGTAGTTCTTAGGTTCTTTGGCGTGCGACGCCGTGGATTTTGACGCAGAAGAACGTGGCGGTTCTATGACGTTGGGATCGACTTGTACGGACCATGGTGATTTGGACAATGGAGAAGAGCAGCTTTCAGAGGGAGTTACATCGACGTATGTTATGTCGTAAAGGTCAGGGTCTGGATCAGTTTCTACTTTCTTTAGTTTTGTAAATTTCTGGCTGTTGGTGTCTTTGCTTGAAGGCATTTCAAAAACAAATTAGGCTTGAAGAAGAAGAAACAAAAGATTGGAGATGATGGTGCCTATCTTGAATTTATGGATAGTTGTGTGTTCTATATATAGTTCATACAAAATCACAACCGTTTAAATCGGAAGAACCCTCCATAGTTTTTTTTAGAGATGAATACAAATAATAGTTGCATCTATCTAAATTTGTTAAATATATCTCATAGCAAAAGGAATTGCATCATCATTGCGATCTTCTTGATTTCTATATCCTCCATTATCACTGTTATAATTAACTAGCATAAGAAGCATTCATTATAAAAACACATTAGGACAACTTTTATATGTTGAAGTTTTTTGGTTGGGGTCGGCCCAGAATATAAACCACCTAGCCTGTTGATTAAGACATGGCATTTTTAGTTTATTTTCCTGTTAATGTATATAGATAAATAATATTGATAGTTTTATAGTTAGAAGAATATTGCTAAGGTATTTTTAGTTAAGTTTTTTCATTGTTTTGCGGATTATGAGCACCTTATTAATAATAAATTCGATTTATAATAGATTTATAATCTAAAACTAAATGGTAATGAGTGGATTGACATTATTTATGTATATATTAGTTAATTGTTTTTCAATTACCAATGTAAGATTTTCATTCATTCATTGATTCTGTACTATGTGAAATTTAATTAGAATTAGTGAAAATTTAATTAATATAAAATCAATTGATGATAAGTAAGTAGATTATATCAATTTATATTAGTTAATTATTTTTCTAAAACTATGTGAGATTTTCATTCATTCAACTTTCAATTTCTTTCAAATAGTTTTTTTTAAAGTTTTTGTCACAAAATAGCTCTCAAAAAATAAAATGATCAAAATAGCTCTTTTTATTTTGAAAATTTTAATTTTAATTTTTTATTTTTAAAAATTTGAACTTATCCCCAAAACCCAACCCGTTAACTCTAAATCTTAAGTCTTAGATTAGTTAACCCTAAGTGTATAAATGTATATTTACTTTTTAATAAAACATCTTTTGGTCATTTTTCTCTTTTAGAGTCTATTTTTGTGAAAATAAACTAAAAAAAATAATATCTAGGAGAATTTTTCGAAAAAAAAGAAGAAAACATAAAACAGTACCATGTTCATCAACCAAAAGACACATGCATGTTCCTCGCTTAATACGAATGTGTCTACTACACAGTTCGTTTGTGTTGGTATGTTGCTCATACAAATAATATCCTCAAAAGTAATCTCATCTCTTCTGACGAGCTTCCATCAACAAGTTGCTACTCCACCTTTTCTGATGAGCTTCCATCAACAAGTCCCATAATCAATCTTAGAGAGGAGATGCGTCTATCACCACAAGCCAATATCTCATCAAGTCCTACCACAGAAGACGACGACGGCGTGAATAGAAAAAAATCTCGATTTGCATCGCACCACGTTGGAACCGAACCCATGACTGCCCACTTGCTAGCACTCAAGTCGTACACATGAACTACTCCATCATAACAAGTTCGTAACACTAAACACTTTCCGTTGTAAGCTTCTACGTACCAAGTAACTATTTTGTCAATCACTCCGTTCTGGATCTGCTTCTCGAGGACCCATTTGGGATCACTGAGAATGTTCTCATTGGCTGATACCAAAGTCAAGCTATTAACTCCGGGTGCAAAGAGCGTTCTCGAAGTCAATCCCCGGGGGAAGTCAGTCTGGATCAGCCGTGCTTGCTCTGTTTCGGGGTTGAAAGCTATGATGCTTCCGTCGTTTCTTAGCCAGTGAAGAGACCCGTTCAAGTAAACAGGGTTCTTCATACGGTCATCAAGATTGTTTGTGTGGCAAGTAAGTGTAGTTTTTGAATATGTCCATGAGTCTCCGGCGTTAATCTCGAAACCATACTTCGTTTGATCGGTTTTTGCCATCTCGAATATGTACACAACTTTGAAATTCTGTGTGGTTCGATCAAGCTGATTAACCGCGAGCCCTAGCTGCTTTCTCTTGTCCCGACGAGTCAAGAATCGAAACTTCTTCCTAATGGGGTTTGTCACGCATAGACGACCATCAATGAAAAGTAGAAGAAGGCCTGAGCAGCATTCCAAAATATGACACTCCATTAACCTGTTTTTGGTTTTATGTGACCTAGAACCGCTGTGTGGGTGGTGGTAGACTAGGTAAGGTGAGCCATAAGTGGAGATATGAAGCAAACTGGATTTTATCTGAGAATAGTATTCAGATACAAAAGAAGGATCGTGTATATGGGACTGGAGTGATGTATTTGTGCAACACAACATAGCCAGAGCTCTGAGATCTGTCTTGAAGAGAACCTTGTTCAAGAGATGGCCAGGCAAGCTGTCCATTATCGGAGAAATTAATTGGGGTTTTGTTATGATGCTAGGTGTGTTCGTTTTTTTTTCTTTTTTGTGTGTTTGTGTTTGTATTTATATATAGTACCTACGAAAATTCCAAGAAGAAATTTGATTTGCAAATTTATAAATTAAGTATAAAAAGGGAAAAGATCTAATAGTTTGTTTATTAAAAAAGAAAAAGTAAATTTGACTCTTAATTATAAATTTGACTCTAATTTTGTTTAAAAACTAGTTTAAATTTCATACTTATTTTGCATTTAAGTCATTTATTATCAAAAACAGTACTTATCAAAATGTCATTACTATATTCTTCAACTGAGCAGGAAAAATAAAAAATAATGATTTTGCCTTTAGACAAACTTAATTTGTACAACCACTACTTTGTAGTAGATCTGACCACTACAGTGTTAAAGGCTTTCATTGGGAGTATATGAACAGCCAATGATGATGGCGGAGGTGTAGACAAGGGCGGAAGGAGAAGGAGGTAGTGGTGTAGGTGACCAGGAGTATACGAATCTCGTTTGGTTGCTGTGGTTTGACGGAGGCAAAGGAGGTGGTGGTGTAGGAGACCAGTTTACCCTAATTTGCTTTGCTTTGGTTTGTATGATAATTGGTTTCTAATACCAGCTTAATTTTGTAACCAGTTAACCGATATGTAGTTTGGGTTGTCAATAAAATATATTCTAATTACAAATTTCTTTTTTATTTTAATTAAATTTTCTTTTAACATGAAATACCTTTTATTTAATTTACTTAGGCTTTGAATAGTGACCAAGGGACGAAAGGGAACACTGAATTCCTTATCATTCCAAAAAAAAATCAACATTCACAAGGAATAATTTTTCCTTCTTATTCATCTCCATTCCTTTTTTTGTAGAGAAATATAGAACAAAAGCATTCCTTGTTAAATTTGATAAGGAACAATCATTCATTTTCATTCCTGCAATTTTATTCCTATATGTTCATTTCCTATTCGTTCCTCGTGTTCCCGAAAATGTCACCAATCGGAGTCTTAAACTAATTAGTTTTATAAATATAATTAAAACATATAAAAGCCACGCAATAACTATAATTTATTTGGTAAGTATTTGTTAATTGCCACAAATACGAAGTGACTACTTACAGATGTGTGACAGAAATATTGTCACAAATTGTCTCGTACTTACTAACGTATTTGTGCGTAACACTTTGTGTCAGTTTTGTGACAACTTTATCTAGTAACAGTTTGTAACAAAACTGATACTATTGTAATTGTCTCTATAGTTGTGACATTTTTATGACTAAGTTGAATTTGTGACGACTTTATTGTGACCTTTCAGAAACCGTCACATATCGGTCACAATAGATAATATGTGACAAATTATTTGTATATTGTGACTAAAAACATTGTCACAATATCCATTTATTCTTGTAGTGCATGTTTTATATATCCCATAAACATAAATTTATTTCTCTTCGGTAAAATATATATTTAATTATTTATATACTTAATTAATTAGAAGCTCAATAGATTTTTGTAAGAAAATTTTCACTTTGACCAAATTTACTTAACTTTCATAGATTTAATAGAAATTTGTTATATTTAGTTTCTTCGGCCACATATTTACTTAATTTTTACGGATTTATACAAGGTTTCTAGGTTTATTTTTCTTTGACCACTGATTTATTTAGTTTTGATAGAGTTAATTGGGTTTCGTTAGATTCTTTGACCACTAATTTACTTAATTTTGACAGATTTAATTAAATTTTGATAGATTTGATCTGACCATAAATTTATTTAGAGCATCTCTAATGTTTAACTTTCTCTTCCTCCAAATTTGAATTTCTTAGAAAAATAAAGTAACATATTCTCCACTGGTTTTCTTTATATTTTCTTCAAAAAAAAATTATAAATATATTCTCCAATGTTAAGATTGCCATTATGTTCCTTTGAATCCGAGTGATGTAGTTATCTGTTTATGATTGTAGTTGCTTTTACTCATACTCATACTCATATACCATCATGATGATTTGATTAGGTGGTTGCTGATAGAGGACCTAAGATCAAGTACTTTGTATCTATCAAGTTTTGGTAAGATCAATCCTAATCAAGATTGTTCTGATCGTATATCTTATTACCATTGTTAGATACCAAGAATAATATTCTTTGGTATCTAACAACCAGTGTCATATTTGTGCTAGTGGCTTGTTGATTTGCTTCTGGTTGTGTATTGTTTTAAACCTCCATGCTTCCTCTTAATATTCTTGAATGTTCATGAAATGCATGAGACGATCATTTCAAACAGTCTATTCTACGAATGAGTTAGTTGTGAAGACAAGAAACGTCATTTGCAAAACTAATTTATATCATCCATGGAAAATTATGATTTTCTGACGAAGATTTAGTAGAATGATATTAATTTTCGTCACATATTATTGTCTGTCAAAAATTTCATCAATTCTTTGCCTAATGTTTAACTAATGTATTTACTTTTGAGATATTAAAGCATGTCCATCCATAGAATTTAAGTAAAGTTAAAAAAAAAACAGTTTAGCGATAAATAATAATAATTAAAAACTAAATAAGTATTGAAATACTATTGAGTTAAAGTTCACATCTTGAGATACTCATTTAATTTTAATTATTACTAGATCTCGACCCGCCCAACCGCGCAGATTTTTGTTTTCATTTATTTTTATATAAACATTTTGTTTTCAATTCTAAATTATTATAATATATATGTGTCTATCAATTTTTAAAACATAATAAGTTTACGATATATACTCATTTAATTTTAATTATTATTTGTCAATAGATATTTTTAGAGAATTACATGGGTGCTTCTAGGCCTGGGACGGATCCAGATATCTGGAAAATTCAGGGTACCCGGATCCGGATCCGTGAATTTAATATCAGGATCCGGATTCGTGATTTCCGAATATCATTCTATTACCCGCGGATATCCGTATCCGGATCCGGATCCGTAAAAATAATTAAAAATACTAATTTTTTAATATACTACATAAATTAAATATTTATAAATATATTTATATATGTCTATAATATTGTAAAAACCAAAATATAATATTATAAGATTAATTCATGTATAAATATTAATATATCAAATATAAATATTTATGAAATTTAAAAATTTAATGTGTTTTAAAAATACGGATCCTGATCCGGATATCCACACCTAAAAATTAAGATATCCGGATTCGGATTCGGTTTGGACGGATCCAAGATTTTACTATCCGGATTCGGATCCGTGCACTCCGAATATCTTATTTTCGGAGCGGATCCGGAGCAGATCTCGGATAGAATCCAGATCTCGGATCGAATCCGGATCTCGGATCGAATCCGGATCTCGGATAATAAGTCTCAGGCCTAGGTGCTTCTATAGAAGAGTCTCTAGCTAGAAAAAAGTATAAAACAATGAGAATTCGGCCAAAAAAAATATCAACTTTATACGAATTGCCAAAAGAAACATGAACTTTTGAGCTGACCAAAAAAACACCAAACTTTCATTGACTTTAGAATTAATTAACAATATTTTCGTTGACTTGCCAATTTAGCACGCCGTCAACAAATTTAACAGAAATATTTGACATCGTTTATTGTTGGCGTTAAGTGAAACGGCGTTAAGTGAAACGACGTCGTTTTATATGATTTGAAATTAAAAATATATAGACCCCTGGATTTGAACCCAGGTTGGTTGGTCAAATGGCAAGGTATTTTAGCACTAGGCTACTCACATTTTCAATGTACTTACTAGCATGTTTAGTTTTATTTGGTACATATTAAATATAAAAAATTCTCTAAAAACTTAATAAGATCTTTAAAATTCCAAAAAAATAAAAAATAAAGAAGATTTTTATAAAAAAATTATTTTTCTTTTTAAAAAATAAAAACTCTTCCAAAATTTTCTAAAAACTTAAAAAGATCTTTAAAATTCCTAAACAATTGAAAAAATATAGAATTTTTTTATAAAATTAATTTTGAAATTAAAATAGAAAATAAAATTTTATTTTTTCTTTTCATAAAATAAAAAACTTCCAAAATTTTCAATTTTTTTAATACATTTGCTAAAAGTTGAAATTAATTATACACACATAAAAAGTTGATAATTGTAATTTTAATTTTTTGCATTTTATTATAATTTTTTAAAAAATTGGATTTTTTTTAAAAAATGAAAATTTTGGAAACTTTTTGACTTTTTAAAGAAAAAAAATATTTTAATTTTAATTCAAAATTAATTTTATGAAAATTTTGGGAGATTTTTTTCTTAAGAAATATAAAATTTTATTTTTGTAAAGAAAAATAAAATTTTATTTTCAATTTTAATTTCAAAATTAATTTTATAAAAAATTTCTTTATTTTTTTCAATTTTTTGGAATTTAAAGTTCGTTTTAATTTTATAGAAAATTTTGGAAGAGTTTTTATTTTTTAAAAAGAAACATAAAATTTATTTTCAATTTTAATTTCAAAATTGATTTTATAAAAAATTTCTTATTTTTTAATTTTTTGGAATTTTAAAGATCTTTTTAAATTTTTAGAGAATATTTTTATATTCAATCAGTACCAAATAAAAGTAAACATGTTAGTAAGTACGTTGAAAGTTCTACTAGCCTAGTGATAAAAGACCTTGCCATTTGACCAAACAACCTGGGTTTGAATCCAGGGGTCTACATATTTTTAATTTCAAATCATGTAAAGCGACGTCGTTTCATCTCATTTGAAAACGACGTCGTTTCACTTAACACCAACAATAAACGACATCAAATATTTCTGTTAAATTTGTTGACGGTGTGCTAAATTTGGCTAGTCAGCGAAAACATTGTTAATTAATTTTAAAGTCAATGAAAGTTTGGTGTTTTTTTGGTCAGCCCAAAAATTCATGTTTCTTTTGGCAATTCGTGCAAAGTTAAGGTTTTTTTTGGGCGAATTCTCGTAAAACAATTAAACAGTATAAAACAATTAAACAGTAAGGGAGAAGGACGTTAGATAGAAAGAATTGTCTCTAAACGAAGGTACTTTCTATCGTTCTAAAGAAACTATGAAGCCATGTGTCTTCTTCCAATTCACATGCTTTTTTTTTACATTCTAAATTTAATTATTCAACCAAATTATTAATATAATTATATGAAAGACTCATTGTTGATAAATTGACCACTAGTGATGCTCTTAGAACACCCGAGGCGTGGAATTCTCAACAAGTTTGTAACGATTATAATGAAAAAGAGAAAATGTAAAGGATAGAGAGACGAACCTTGAAGAAATAGACTTTCGACAAAATTGAAAACTTATTTTAAATGTGTCACTGTATTATTAGTTCATTTTTGCTGTTGTCCTTTATATTTTAAAATCTACAACTAAATAGTAACAAATATAATGATGAAATATTTAAGAGGGTACCTAACCAGAGACAATCTCCGATGTATTTTCTTATTTTTACCTATAAAATAAAAGAACTCTATAATAGAAATGAGTTTTGGTCCAATATATTACTTTAAAATAGAGATCTACAAATATAGAAGAATACTATTTCTTTCTCAATAAATAGAAAAAACAACAATTTATATTTTAGAGATAAAAATAGAGATTTTAGAATGATTTTACCTCTAAATGCTATTATAAAGATATAAATAGAGATAAATTGGAAATATTCTAAGGGCTTGTCCAACTGGAAGTTGTAATGAATATCTAATGATTTAGAAAAATAAGAAAAATACAAAATTAGGAGAGAAAATACCCATAAATTCTCAATTAAGTCTCTGCAACGTACTTATAAGAACTCCTTTCTCCACATGTCATAATCTAATTAGTTTAACTATTTAATTTTAATTAAAATTTAATAATTCACTTATAATGTTTTAAAATAACAATTTTTGGTGTTAGTAACCTCGTTATAAGAACTCATGCGTTAATGTTGTTCTAATGATGCTCTACTTCTAGTGAGTGCTCTTACTCATAGAATGCCTATGTGGAAAACTTTCTCGTGCTGTAGAGATGTAGATTAAATAGAAAGATGCACATTGTTCGAAAAAAAGATGCTCAAAAATATAAGGGATGAATGAGTTTCAACCCAAGTAAGGTGATTTTCAGTAGGGTGGGCATTTCGGTAATTTTCTCAATTCGGTTCGGATTTGGTTCAGTTTGGTTAATTCGATTCTAGTATTTTTTCAATTGAAATAAACCATGCTTAGTTTGGTTTGGTTCGGTTCAGTTTGTGTTTGATTCGGTTTATATTCAGTTCAGTTTGTATTCAGTTCGGTTCAGTTTGTTTTTTGGATCAGTTTAATTAGGTTTTTCTTAGTTTATTTTTTTGTAAGAAAATTATATTTTAAAACATAAATTATGTAAACATAAATTATGTGAACTAAATTCAATATAAAATTGAAACAAAAACCTTTAAAAAATCACAAAAGTATATAAAAATTAAAACAAATGAAAGTTAACTAAAATAAAAAAATCAACATCGTTAGTAATGTCTCTTATCCCTTATATATTAAAGGATAATCATTGTAATAAATGCGTTACCACTAAACTGCACACATGTCACGTGTAAAAGCATTGTAATAACTGCGTTCACACTAAAATGAACACATGTCACATGTAAAGAGATTCTCAGCCAAACTCTAATGTTCACACTATGTACTTTACGATTTTTAATATACAATTTACATGCATGGTTCTTCTTTACTTTATTTTTATTGTTTACAAATAGAACTGGACAAATTATTCATAAATTTTGATTCGATTCGTTATCCGTTTTGATTCGAACCAAAAAATCTGGATATCCGTTACTCTACGAAGCAAATCAAATACTAAAATACAATATCCGTAAAAAAACAAATAAAAATATCAATATTTATAGGAATAGATATCCAATTTGATCTGTTATATGCATATATATATATACATACATATATTTAAGGAATTATATATAAGTTATATATTATAGTTTATATGAATTTTACACTATTTTTGTTTTCAAATAATTTCATTTTAAGAATTTTATTTTTCATGTATTATTTTGAAAAAATATCTTTTAATATTAATTAACAGTATCTTTATATATTTATCAACCATATTTATATACTTTTACATAAACATACATGTGCACATTGACGTGAGCACCTAATAACTAAGTATTTACGACAACTGAAATATCTAATTTTTTTGGAAGTTAAAATATTCTTTTTCTTAATGCTTATTTCACTATCAACCAAATTGTAGTAAAATGATTTGTCTTAATAATTTTCTTTTCTTTTTTTAACTATTATACGTTTAGAAACTATAATATGAAACCATTGGTTCGACATCACGACTATCTAATATTCATAACATAAAAACAAACAAATAATAGTAATTTTTGATTATCACAGGAAAAAAAGAACCAAAAACATCAAACATTTTAACCGAACAAATCAAATAAATATTGATTTAAAATGATAGTTATATTTTAGGAGATTAAAAACCAAAAAATAACCTAAAACCGAACCGATATCCATATTAAACAGATTAATGTATCCTTATTAAAAAGTAACGAAACTAATAATCACATTCCGCGCAAGGCGCAGGTTATTACCTAGTATCACTATTAAAAGACATGCAATCAATCATCTTCCATGTAACGTTATGGAGAAGAACTTTCGTTTTTAATAAAATTTGTCTTAGGTTTTAGGTTTTATGTTTAGATTTAACATCCACGTTTACATATATAAGAATATAAAAATACATATTTTTCTATTTTTTTAAATCAAATATTTTGATGATTACATATTAGTTTAGAAGAATATATATTAATGAATAGTTTAGAAGAATATAAAAATGGATAATACATGGTTTGGTATTAGAATTTTAGTATATTGGTATTACTAACATTTTTAATTTAAATAATTACAAAAACACATCGGTTTTTTGGTTCGGCTTGGTTTTAAACCAAACCGAACCATTCGGGTAGGAAAAATATTCAACCGAATGGTTTGAAATAGACTTTGGTTCGGTTTGAATCGGTTTCGGTTCGGTTGGTTCAGTTCGGTTTTTTTGCCCACCCCTTCACATTAATTTAAACTAATAAAAGGAATAATTATACCTTCTTATAGCTAGCAGAAGAAACGCATTATGAAAAATACGATTTGGACCACTTTTATATGTTGAAAAATTGAACAATGCGTTGGTTATTGTTATGTTGAATGGAGTTACGATAAAATATACAATCTGATCAAGTTCCACCACTTCATATACATGATCGAGTGTTGGAAAAAGATGTTCTCCATTAGGTTCTTGTAGATATCAATCGGTCTAGTAACCAATATTGTGCTGATATTTTGGCTAGGAGAACTTTACAATCACTATTTCAGTGGTGTATGTTCCATTCTGTTCTAACAAGATAACTGGAAAAAAAGAAAAAAATCTTCTTGATTTTTATTTTCCCCATCCTTTTAAGTCAATGTAATAAAATAAATCATAACTAGCATAAGAAACATATATATTATGAAAAGATGTTTTGGACAACTTTTTACATATTGAAAATTTGAACATGTGTTTGCTATTTTATGTTGAAGTTTTTTGTTGAGTGATTTTAAGCAAACTAGTAATGACAAGTTTTTAATTTTATTACCAAACATTATAACATTGCTAAAAAGAGAGACGACGACGGTACTTTATCTTCTCCACAACAGGTTGCTCACTTTGGAACGAATTTGTTTAAACCAGTCTTCTTTTCTTGTTGGTACTTTGCTCATACAAAAAGTTTTGTTCGGCCGATCTTTTCTTAAGTTGATTTTCAACTTCTTCGGATGAGCTTCCATCAATCAGTGCTATAATCGAGCTTAGAGAGGATATGCGTCGATTACGACAAGCCAATATCTCATCAAGTCTCACTACAGAAGACACAGACCGTGTAAACTGAAAAAAATCCTGATTTGCATCGCACCATCCCGGAACCAAACCCATGGCTACCCACTTGTTAGCACTCAAGTGGTACACATGAACTACCCGGTTGTAATCTCTACACTCAATCAACACTAAACACTTGCCGTTGTAAGTCAGAACGTTCCAATAATAAAGCTTCTTTTTGTCCATCACTCCGTTGTGGATTTGCTTCAGGAGGACCCACTTGGGTGACGATCACTGAGGATATTCTTAAGGGCATAAAAGTAAATGACTTCCTTGGTTGCCGATATCAAAGTTATGCTATTATCGCCAGCAGCAAAGAGCGTTTTCGAACTCAGTCCCCGGGGAAATATGACAGGGATAAGCACTGTCTCGAGATTGAAAGCCACAATCTATGTTGCATGGAAACTCCGTTGAAGGTCTGTTTCACGTTTCACGTTTCGGAAACGTTTCAGAATCGGAATCTCTCGGAAACTCGCGGAAACGCATTGGAAACTCGTTTCTTAAAAATCTCAGTTTGGAAACTTAATGGAAACTTGAGTTTCTATTTTGGAAACTTGCGATTCTGTTTTGAAAAGAAAACTCTTTTTATTTAATTTTATTTTAGAACAAATTATATAAATAATTAATAAATATAAGGATTAGTTTGTTATTTTGATAGCGGTCATGGAGCTAATGAAATGAGTTAAAGATGATGTTATTGATCTTTTGTTTATTTGTATTCTAAGATATACTAAACATAAAAAAAATGAACTCAAATATTAATTAATTATATATATGCATATATATTTATAGACGTTTCTAAAACGTTTTGAAAGTAAAAAAATCAAAAATCATGTTTCCATGTTTCATCAGTTTCCATGAAACCTAGGCCACAATGCTACTGTTCTTTCTCAGCCAGTGAAGAGACCCGTCTACGTAAACAGGGGGTTTCATTAGATCACTTGAGTGGCACGAAAGCGTCGTTTCCAAACGTCTCCATGAGTTTCCACCGTTGATCTCAAACTTATACGTTCTTCCAACATCGATCATGTGGATGACTTTGAAACTCTGGGTGGTTCGATCAACTTCATCAAGCGCGAACCCAATGTGCTTTTTATTTTCACGTCTAGGTACCCCAGTGAAACTCATGAACCTAGACTGATTAAAGAATCGAAACTTATTGGTAAGTGGATTCAAGACGCATAGAAGATTATCAATGACTAGTAGAAGAAGTCCAGAGCAAGATGCCAAGATATGGCTCTCCCTTAAGCTATCTTTGATTTTGATTGACCTAGAATCTCCGTTAGGGTTGTAAGAGACATAACGTGAACCATAAGTAGAGATATGAAGCAAATCGGATCCGACAGGAAAAGAGTATTCAGATTCAAAATACGGGTCGTTTATATGCGTTTGGAGGGATCTATTTGTGCAACGCATCATCGCCAGAGATCTACCATGAAGAGAATCTTGTCCACAAGATCCCTAGGTAAGCCGTCCATTATTGGAGAGACTAATTAGGGTTCTTTGATATAAAGTTTATGTTGAAAGCTATGGCTTCAGCTTTAGTCGGACGTAAATCGCATTATATCTATATATATTATCAATGGGCCACAAATCAGGTTTGTCAGCTTAATGGGCTCCTAGACTTGCCGCCCAAGCTACATGTATTTGTTGAGCAGAGCAGAAAAAAGGAAACTCGTTCTGGTTTAAAGAGAAAAAAGAAAAATAGTAACCTCCCAGGCTGTACAGATTCATCAAGCCTTGAAGATTTTTACAGTTGGTGGAGGTGGTAAGTATTTGGGTTTGCCGGAACAGTTCAGTCGGGTAAAGTGTCTGATTTTCAAGGGGTTGTTCAGAGTGTTAAGAATCAATTGGGACCTTGTTATAATCAATATTTATCTCCTGCTGGTAAGGAAATCTTGATAAAATCAGTTCTTCAAGCTAAGCCAGTGTATCCTATGAGTTGCTTCTTGCTCCCAAAAACAGCTGTTGAAGTTAACTCTCTTCTATCTGGATTCTGGTGGGGTCAAAGTGACCGTAAAAGAAAGGTATAATAGATTTCTTGGAAAATATTGTGTTTACCAAAGAAGGAAGGTGGTATGAGATTCCGTGATTTGAGAGCCTTCAATTTGGCTTTATTAGCTAAGCAAGCTTGGAAATAGTCCAGAACCCTCAGTCCTTGCTAGCAAGAATCTATAAAGGAAGATACTATAACTCGTTGACATTCTTACAGTCGACAAGTTCAACTAGTTCTTTGTATGGATGGAAATCTATACAAGAGGGTAAAAACCTTCTAAAGAAAGGTTTGGTTTTGCAAGTAAAGGATGGGAGAAACATACGGGTTTGGGAAGATCTCTGGCTTCCAGGTGTTCCTCCACGCAGATTGGTATCTCCTTGTACTCATCCTAACATGAGAGTTTCTGAATTTATAATTCTACAGCAACATGGAATGTGGATAAGTTGAATGCATTACTTCAGCATGAAGATGTCGAGTTGATCAAATCAATCAGGCTATCGAGGTTTAATATGTCAGATCAATATGTTTGGCCATATACTACAAATTTGGAATATACGGTAAAATCAGGCTACTGGACAGCTACCCATGATTTTATGGATGAAAATCCTATCATCCCTCCTGAGGGATCTTTGGTTCTAAAGGCTCAGATATGGAAGTTAGAAATTCTCCCCAAAATTCAACGGTTTCTTTGGAAAGCTATTTCGGGAGCTATACCTACTTTGTTCAGCTTTGCTCTCGTGGGATTAATACTGATCCTGTTTGTCAGAGATGCTGTTTGGAGGAAGAGGCAATCAATCATGTTCTGTTTTCCTGCCCTCATGCACAAGCTACATGGAGATGTTCAGGTTTGCCGGTATTGAACATTCAGTCTCAAAATCTTGAAGATAATATTTCTGCCTTGTTTGATATTATGAATGATGCTGACATTCCAAGTAGGATCCCAAAGCTTTCATTTTGGGTATTATGGTATATTTGGAAATCTAGGAATGAATTCCTCTTTGCTCAAAGAAATGTTCACCCCATGGAGGATATTTATGGAGCATCAGAAGCGAATGCTGAATGGAATTCAGTGTATGTTGGAAAGAAATCTACAATGGAAAATTCTACTAAACCATCCTCATGGCTGTCTCCTCCCTCAGGTTGGTTAAAATGTAATTTTGATTGTAGCTTCAGAAATGAGAATGGTACTGCTTGATTTGGATGGATCATTAGAGATGATGAGGGATCGTTTATTCTTGCTGGAATGGCTCGGGTAAATAATGTATCAAATGTGTTGCAAGGAGAAGCCTTGGGGATTATTATTTGCTATGCAACAGGTGTGGATTCGGGGTGTGGATTCGGGGTTTGAGAAAGTTTTGGTTTGAAGGTGATTGTATTGAACTTGACCGGGTAGTGAATCAAGTGGTTCTGAATCATATGCTCAACTTGGTAACGTCCTTCATGATATTCGCCATTGGATGTCCCTACTACCTGATTGTTCTTTAGGCTCGGTCAATCGTGAAAGAAATATGGAGCAGATACCTTATCACGTCATATTTTCGACGAATAAGTAGATGTTTCAAGTTTTTCAGTTCCTCCTTCTTGTATTGGCCATATACATTATAATTATCAATGAAACGTTCAAAAAAAAAAGTAACCTCCCAGGCTACATGTATTTCTCGTTATTTCCTTATCTCTTCCAAAAAAATTAAGAACTTTCATCAATATAATGAACCGCAGTCTCTCTCTCTCTCTTGTTCGTTTTCTCTCAAAACCCATGGCATTCGACGATGATCTTCCTTCTCAACTTTCAAAAGATGTCAAGAGACAAAACAGAAAAACAAAAACTGTTAGAAGCAAAGATTTTAAAACACTCATTCGCCTGCCACACGAGCTGCACATGTGGCAAGGCACAAAGGACACCACACCGTCTCTCCCAAAGCAATTAGATGCATCCAAGTTCTCAGAATGATGAAGCGACGCCATGCGCGCTCTTCAGTTCCTCGCCACCAACGGTAACTGTAACGACCCGATTCTGGTTTCAGAACTCGTTAGCTGGCTAAGGCCCAAGCAATACCCGAAGCCCCGTGATGTTTGTCTATAAATACTCATTTCTCCAGTTCTAGTAGCTTGTTTGCGTGCAAGAAAAAGAAATCAGAAGTTGAGAGAGAGAGAGAGAGAGAGAGAGAAGTGGAGATTGCACCACCTGTGTTTGCCACCGGAACCACCACATGCCGTGACCACATCGAGCTCATCACCGCTGTCCGCCCTAGCAGTTACTCACAAGAAATCGCCGGAAACCACCGCCTCATAAGCTTTGTTTTCGTCCGTTCAGTAAATCGGCCATATCCTCCTTACTATTGAGAATCTCGCGCATGCAACGCCACCACTATGTTCCTATCATCGAGGCAAAGCCGTAGCCGTCGACCTCGCCGCAATCGGAGCCCGGATGAGCCTGCACGCGCCCCCGCAATCATCGCCATCCGCGTGCGTGAAGTCGACGCGCCACCGCCGGAAATCGCCTCTGCCGTTCTCCATCGCCTCGCCGTCGCCGTTCTCTGCCGTCGTCCGCTGTCGCTGTCGGTAAGCCTCCGCCGTCGCCACCGGTGACCGTCACCGGTGACTCGCATGTGACTCAGTCAACTCGGCTGAGTCAACTCAGCGAGTCAACTCGGCTGAGTCAACTCAGCGAGTCAACTCGGTAAACCGGTTGGTTGACTGGTTCGACCGGTTTAAATTAATTTTGGTTCGGTTAAGGTAAATCGGTTGGTGATGTCAAATTGATTTCTGGTCAAGGGTTGACCTTTGACTAGCGAGTTCACTTTTTCGCAAACCTTGACCAGTTCCGTTTTTAACCGTTCGAAAGGCGTTCTGACCCAGAATTTCGATCTGATTTCAGATATGGAGTCTATTTGAGAAGCTGGAGTTCATAGACACTACTTTTCTATTGCTAAGGTGAGGGTCTATTCCCGAACTTCTCGTACTTGGGATATGACTTCGAATATGCATACTTTAGTCTTAATATGTTTCTGTCTCTGTGAAATTGAATCTGTCGAATGTTTGTTTGGAGTCTGTTTAATAGTTAATTAGGTTCTTTGCTTAAACCAGAATAGGAGTCAGATGATCCAACCTTGCTTGCATAATTGAAATTGATATAAATATGTATAATAAATATATATATATATATGTAGTATTGTTTTCGGGAGGCAGACTTGGAGTCTGCCTGTGGCTAGTGGGGCAGAAGTTTGTACCTGCACGCTAGAGTTGGGGGGATACGGCGGCTTTAATTCGATCCACGTCGTATTCTCGAGATCGATAAATCGTCCACGGGCGGTGTGTATGGGCACTAATCCCGTACGTGTACCCCGGAGAGGGAGGCTTATACTGGAGGGGTGATACCGGGCACTATCTCGGCGTTTGGTCCGTTAGCGAGCAGCGACTATATATATATTTATACGCTGGGACCGTGATTGCTTCTTAGGTACTTTAGGTGCCATGCTTGTAACATGTTTGGATTAAATTATGTATATTTGGAGTGTTATGTCCGGGTCCATGTACTCCGGGGATAGCATCCCATACCTCACTGGGCGATTCCCATGTCGCTCACCCCTCACTCTTCCAATTTTCAGGTGAGACAAACAAGTATGTGATATTTGAACGGACTTGGTGCTACTAGACTTTTCCTTCGGATTTTTATTTGGGTTTGGGTGAGTGTAATTGGGTCTATGGGCTCTTATATTACGGGATATTATTGGTGGCCCATCGTCCTTAGTGAGAGGGAGACGGGTGTCACATTGTTATATGATGATGCGTCGGGGATGACACGCTGTCCTCCAGATAGGAGGTGACGGGTGTCACAATTTTGGTATTAGAGCAAGGTTCCGTCCCGGGATGGCGGTCAGGGGATTCGGTTTTCAACGTTCTTTTTGTTTAAAAAAAAATATTTGGAAAATTCTTTTAGCACCATTCGGTCCAGTAATTACTAACTCAAATGTCTCTCTTTCTATGAAGATGAGTAAAATCATCGTCATTCGTCCTTCGACTAACATGATCCCACCCAGATGGTCAACAGTTGGGCAATGTCTCAGTTGATCAGATTGCTCAGGAGTTTATCAGTTCTTCTGTCATTGTTCTGAGGTTATCCAGGAGTGGACGTGATGTTTCTGCCGCCACCAAGGTTCAAGCCGTCGTTCCACGAGTTTTGTTACGGGAGATTATGTGGTATGAAATTTGAGCCATTGGTTGGCATGTATTATTTGTGTGTATGAATATGTGACTATTTTAGAGGTATGTTTAGTTGTAAACTCGTGGGGATCGCTTTTGGATTGGGGGTGCAACAGCTTACGTTGTGTTGATATTGGAGTTACGCATGGTTTTGGTTGCCAGTTTTTGGCCTTATTAATCGTTTCAGAGATGTGTTAGTTAGGACAGCTGGCATATGATGTGAAAACTATTTATATTCATCGCGGTGTACCACTTATGCTTGGAGGGCTGATGTGTTCGGAGACTCGTCAGAGATGGAGCTACGATTTTACGATGTCATCCTAGGGATGGATTGACTGTCACGACCTCGAGTAGTGTTCGATTGCCTGAGGGCAAGAGTTCTTATTGATGGAGCAGATAGAAGTTTTTATTGCATGCATGCTACATGTCGAGGAGTTATTAGATACAAGAGCATATGGATTTTTGGCGACCATTTCGATGGTTAAAGACGATGGACAACATGAGTTGTAGGATCTTCCGGTTATTGCAGATTATGAGGATGTAATTGTGGCCTTTGGAACGGCCACCACTGGACACATGAGACGTTCTTACGATTGAGTTTGAACCAAGGACAACACTGGTTTCACGAATTTTATACCGATTAGCGCCAACAGAGATGGACGAGCTGAAAAAGCATATTGAATATTCATTAGACTGATTACTTCACCGTGGGAAACATCAGCATTGCTTGTAAAGAAAAGAAGATGGGAGTTTCAGGCTTTGTATCGACTACATAGACTTGAACATGGTAACCATCGTATTGATGAGTTGTTGGAAGAGCTGCATGGAGGTTCATCGTTCTCGAAGTTTGCCTTGGCATCAGGATACCATCAGATTGCTATAGCTGAGGAGTATGTACGGAATGCAGATTTACGTTATGGATATTATGAGTTTGTAGTGATACCATTTGGGTCAACGTGTGCACCGATAGCATTCATGAAGCTTGTGAATAAATTCTTTCATGAATACTTGGATAAGTGCGCAATTGTATTCATCTTTATTCTTGAAGTACGAAGGAGCATGATGAGCATTTGCGGATTGGATATTGGCATGAGGATCATGTCATTGCATATGCATCGCGTCAGTTGAGACCTCACGAGACCCACTACCATATTCATGATTCGGAGTGGCTGCAGTGGTATTTGCGTTGTAGTTTTGGAAATCATAATTGTACGAGAAGGAAGTTCAGATTCTCTGGGATCATTAGAATCTGAAATTCATCTTCATTCATTAAAACTTCTACTTGGACAGTGCAGTTGGATTGAGTTTGTAGCAAGCTACAGTTTGGATATCGCATACCATCTGGTAAAGACAACCAGGTGACAAATGTCTTGGGTAGGCATTTGAGCAACGTATCGGGAACCATGGAGGTTCATGAGTTACTGGGACATTTGCTAGTCTTAGATTGTGTGCCACTACTGTCAAGGGAAAGACATATGGCCTTGTGGCTTGGAGCAGGCAGTTTTGCTATAGAGGATACGCCATGCGCAGGTTAGCGTTATGGTTTTGGTTGAATATATCGAGATTGGGAGTATTGGATATCATACAGTTTCGAGAAGGGTGTAACCGTACCGAAACCGAGTTTGTGTATTGGACGATAAGCTGTTAAGAAACGGAATCTTAAAGTAAACACATCACTCGCATTTCTCTATCTACCCGGGAAACACCAAAAGGTTCAAAGATAATAAAGTGTTTCTATAATTGGCCTAGTATGAAAAAGATTTTAGCCACATTGCGTCGGAAGGACAGATATGTCAGATGGTTTTGTATGAGGATCAGATACCTTTCAGGTTATTGTTGAGCTTGCTTTTGCCGGAGTGGAAATGAGACATGGCGATTCTAGATGTTGTTACTGGATTTTAAATCACCATATGTGGAAAGCATGCCACATGGGTAGTCATGGATAGACTTACCAAGTCAGTCCATTTCCTAAGTAATTTAGAAGGCAGAGAGAGCTGATCAGTTGGCGCGGATAATATATATATAGTATTGTTTTCGAGAGGAAGACTTGGAGTCTGCCTGTGGCTAGTGGGGCAGAAGTTTGTACCTGCACGCTAGAGTTGGGGGGATACGGCGGCTTTAATTCGATCCACGTTGTATTCTCAAGATCGATAAATCGTCCACGGGCGGTGTGTATGGGCACTAATCCCGTACGTGTACCCCGGAGAGGGGGGCTTCTACCGGAGTGGTGATACCGGGCACTATCTCGGCGGTTGGTCCGTTAGCGAGCAGCAACTATATTTATACGCTGGGACCGTGATTGTTTCTTGGGTACTTTAGGTGCCATCCTTGTAAGATGTTTGGATTAAATTATGTATATTCGGAGTGTTATGTCCGGGTCCATGTACTCCGGGGATAGCATCCCATACCTCACTGGGCGATTTCCCTGTCGCTCACCCCTCACTCTTCCCCTTTTCAGGTGAGACAAACAAGTATGTGATATTTGGACGGACTTGGTGCTACTGGACTTTTACTTCGGATTTTTATTTGGGTTTGGGTGAGTGTAATTGGGTCTATGGGCTTTTATATTACGGGATATTATTGGTGGTCCGTCGTCCTTAGTGAGAGGGAGACGGGTGTCTCATTGTTGTATGATGACGCGTCGGGGATGACACGCTGTCCTCCGGATAGGAGGTGACGGGTGTCGCAGTAATCCTAAAATTCGGTCCGAGTCGGAAGAGGATGACGGCCAACGAAAGATTTTTTTTTTAATTAGGGTTTATTTCCGAAAAGTGTTTTCACATGTATATTGTTAGTTTATCATGTTTGATTTGAATTACATGACAGATTATAATTATATTTGTGGGTCAACCACATGGTAGATCAAAGTTTTTTAATGTAACAAAAAAGTTATACATTGCTATAGCAAGAGAAACACACATTATGAAAATAAGATTTAGACCACTTCATGTGTTGAAAAATTGAACAACCGTCGGCTATTGTTATGCTGGAGTTTATGGTTGGTTGAATGATTCAAAAACTAGTTAAATAAAAACTTTCATTTTTTTTTGTCAACAATAAACGGATTCATATAGACTCTGTGAATCAAACTGATAGCTCCGCATCCATATGGACTACAAACGAGGGTTGCTTTCTTGCAATGCGTGCTAGACTATCCGCCCTTGAATTATGCGTCCTTGGTATATGGATGAGCTCTGAGCTGTGGAAACTTCTTTTCAGGACCTTGATGTCTTCCAGATAACTTGCAAATGCGGGCCATTCTTCGGGTTCAGAAACCATCTTCACCAACTGAGAACAATCCGTCGCAAAAGTGACAGTAAACTGTCTTAAATTCCTCATACATTCCATTGTCCAAATGAGCGCCTCTATCTCCGAATGAAGTGGTGATTGACTCACTCTAGTGTTCCTTGCTCCCAATAAACTATCAAAACCTTCCAGAGTGCTGCACCATCCTTGTCCCAAAAATCTCTCATTTTCTTTCCAAGATCCATCCGTAAAGCACCACCGACCAGGGATAATTGGTACCCTCTCGTTCACTACCGATCGGGCCTGTTCAGTTCTTTGTGCATGATTAATTTGCGCCTCAGCCCATAGAGCGTACTCTGTTTCAGCCAACCTAAGAGTATCTCGAGGGTCAATATCCAAATTGCTAAAAACCTTATTATTTCTCTCTTTCCATATATACCATAGAATCCATGCAAATTGGTGATCCTCCATTGCCGAAACCACCCTCCAAAATAAATGTTCCATGTTTGCAAAAAGGGATTGAAGGGGAAAATATCCGGGTTAGACGGAATCCGTGAAAGAGCCCAGACCTGAATCGCCGGGGGACATTCAAAGAAGGCATGATTTATGGATTCCTCAGGTGCTCCACACCGTACACATATCGTATCCCCTTGTATTCCTCTCGAACGTAGATTCTTCTTTACCGCTATGCAGCCTGTTACCAGTTGCCAAAGAAAATGTTTTAACTTAGGTGGGCATCGTAATTTCCAGCAGTGTGCTTTCAATAAAGAAATTGATGGACCAAACTCTGGAAGTGTCCTAACTTTATCTGGGTACACCCACTCCACCTCATAACCTGATTTAACCGTATATCTTCCATTATGTGTAAAATGCCATCCGTCCCGATCTGCTATCCGAGACCGGCTTAGAGGAATACTTTCAATTAACTGGACATCGTTCTGGTCCACCAAAGTCCTAATAACATGTGAATTCCATGTTCTTGATGTTTCATCAATAAGTGAATCCACTGTAAGATCGGGGTAAAGATTGTGTTGATTTTTGTTTGCTGGTCTCGGGCGGGTGGATGGGAGCCAGGGATCATTCCATACTGAGATGGAAGATCCTGATTTGATTAGTCTTTTGCTAACCAGAGATCTAGCTGAGACAATACTACGCCAGCCATAAGATGACGAGTAAGATCTAATTGGTTCCAGGGGTGACGCATTCCTGAAATACCGTCCTTTGAACACTCGGGCAAATAAAGTGTCTGATTTCTCAATTAATCTCCATAATTGTTTCCCAAGCATAGCCGTGTTAAAGTCTGTTAAGTCTTTAAAGCCCAAACCTCCTTCAGCCTTAGGCAAACACAGTTTGTCCCATGATTTCCAATGCATTCCTCTAGTACTGCCCCCTGGACTCCACCAAAACCGTGCCATTGCGCTTTGTCAGTTTTTTCATCACCGTTTTTGGAATACGATAGCATCCCATTACATGATTTGGCAGGGCTGTTACCACTGATTTTATAATCACCTCTTTACCCCCTTTAGTAAAAAAATTAAAAGTCCATCCGTTGACCCTGTTATTCAATCTCTATTGAACAAAACCAAAGACTTGTATTTTTGACCCTCCCAAACTTTCAGGTATACCCAAGTATGAGCCCATGCCACCTAAGTTCTGTATTCCCAAAATATCTCTTAATTCCTGCCTTAAACCTTCCTCAACCTTATGTCCAAACTGGATCGAAGATTTTTCAAAATTTATCTGCTGACCTTCCTCGCTTTTTGATTTACAAAAAAAAAAGACTATCATCTGCAAAGAGTAGGTAGGATATCGGAGGGCAAGCCCTGGCGATTTTAACACCCGTCAGTAGTTTTTCCCTCTCCGCCTTTTTAATATTCGCAACCAGCGCTTCCGTACACATAATGAATATATAAGGAGAAAGAGGATCCCCATGATGAAGTCCCCGCTGCGGAATTATATTTCCCTTTGGTTGCCCATTACGTAAAACTCTGTACTGTACCGTGGAAATACATTCCATCATCAATTTTATCCAATGATGATCAAACCCCATTTTGGATAGAAGTTGTTAAATGAAAATCCATTCAACTCTATCATAAGCTTTACTCATATCCGTCTTTATAGCCATAAATTTATCCTGACACGCTCTGTTAGTCCTCAGTCCATGGAACATCTCCTGAGCTATAAGTATATTATCCAAAATCAATCTCCCCGGCACAAACGCCGATTGTGTTTCCGAAATAAGAGAGGGCTGACACACCTTCAACCGCTGGCACAATACCTTCGATATAACTTATAGCCTACATTACATAAACTGATAGGTCTGAGTTCAGTCATTCGCGTAGGTCTCTCTGTTTTAGGAATTAAGCAAATATTCGTCATATTTAACCTTGTGTCGAGGGTCCCTGATGATAAGAAATCATTAACCATTTCCAGTAGATCATTTTTTATTATATGCCAAGAATGCTGAAAGAAAAGAGCCGTCATCCCATCCGGTCCTGGGGCTTTTTCCGGATGCATCATGAACAAAGCTTGACGTACTTCCTCCTCAGTTGCCAGCCGGATTAACCTCTGATTCATCTGTGGGGTAATCGTAGAATTAATCTCATCCAAAAAGCCATCAAACTCCGTAGGAGAGGTAGTCTGAAACAATTCTCCAAAATAATCTACTGCTACCTTCTCTACACCTTGTTCCTCGATAATCCAATCACCATTCGTATCATATAGGCCAAAAATTCTATTACGAGCCCGACGTTGTTTTGTCAGGGCATGATATAACTTAGTATTCAAATCCCCTGCAATATGCCACATATTGCGACTTTTCTGTTGCCAATACTCTTCCTCGTCTTTATACGCTTCCTGCAATTTCCTAGAGACCTCCAATATGTCCTCTTGGGTTCTATTATTATCATTTTGGACCTCTTCCAAAGCTTGTTGCAGCTCACTAATTTTTTCCTTTCCATATGGTGGATTATTTTTTCGCCATGTAAAAATCTCATGTCGACAATTAATAATTTTTTATACAAAACCCCGGAATTCTCCGCCGCCGATTCCCTCCAACCCCTCTCAATTGAATCCAATAAACCCTCCTGCCCTATCATCTTTTTATCAAAACTTTCAAATTTTAAAAACTGCACAAAACAAAATGACATATATAGTGAACGAATAGAGAGAAGAAAACATAAAACAGTGCCATGTTCCATTAACCAAATCACCAAAAGACACATGTTCCTCACAAAATACGAATGTGTCTACACCACTCTTCTTTTGTTGTTGGTATTTTGCTCATTCAAATAACATTCCCAGATGTAATTTCACCTCTTCCTTTTCGTCAACCGACATTTTCATAAGCTGATTTTCTGGTGAGCTTCTATCAACCAGTGTCATAATCGAGCTTAGAGAGGAGATGCCTCTATCACCACAAGCCAATATATCATCAAGTCCTACCACAGAATAAAGTGAAGGTGTGAACAGAAAGAAATCTAGATTCGCATCGTACCAAATTGGAACCGAAGCCATGACTGCCCACTTGCTAGCACTCAAGTCGTACACATGAACTACTCCATCATAACAAGTTCGTAACACTAAACACTTTCCGTTGTAAGCTTCTACGTACCAAGTAACTATATTTTTGTCAATCACTCCGTTCTGGATCTGCTTCTCGAGGACCCACTTGGGATCACTGAGAATGTTTCTGAGTGCATAAACGTAAATGACTTTCTCATTGGCTGATACCAAAGTCAAGCTATTAACTCCGGATGCAAAGAGCGTTCTCGAAGTCAATCCCCGGGGGAAGTCAGTCTGGATCAGCCGTGCTTGCTCTGTTTCGGGGTTGAAAGCTATGATGCTTCCGTCGTTTCTTAGCCAGTGAAGAGACCCGTTCAAGTAAACATGGTTCTTCATACGGTCATCAAGATTGCTTGTGTGGCAAGTAAGTGTAGTTTTTGAATATGTCCATGAGTCTCCGGCGTTAATCTCGAAACCATACTTCGTTTCATCGGTTTTTGCCATCTCGAATATGTACACAACTTTGAAATTCTGTGTGGTTCGATCAAGCTGATTAACCACGAGCCCTAGCTGCTTTCTTTTGTCCCGACGAGTCAAGAATCGAAACTTCTTCCTAATGGGGTTTGTCACGCATAGACGATCATCAATGAAAAGTAGAAGAAGGCCTGAGCAGCATTCCAAAATATGACACTCCATTAAAAAATGTCCCGATCTTCTGGATATTCTTGTGAAGAAGATAAGTTTTTATGTCACATTTATATGCAAATTTCTCAAGATCCAATTCAAGGTGTTTATCAATCATCCGATCAATTCTGGGGTCGTGTGGTCGAAGCTTACGACAATGGAAAAGATGCAATGTGGAGTGACCGGTCTAAAAAATCAATTCAATCCCGAGTTCAAACAATTCAAAAAGCAGCGAAAAAATTGCATGCATGCATAAAACAATGTGAAAATAGATGCATAAAACAATGTGAAAATAGACATCCAATTGGTGCTTCAAGTGATGATATTGTAAGAATTAATTTTTATATTTACATATATTTTTTGGATAATTTTTGTATGAATATTTGAATGTTTTTTTTAAATGATATGCAGGTTAATCAAGCCAAATTAATGTTAAGAGAAGATCTAATGTTTAAAGGAGGTTGGAAATTTGAGCATGTGTGGGACATTATTAAAAATTTTGAAAAATTTCAAGATGGTGTTGCCCATGCCAAACGATTCTCTAATCCATGTGGTGTTGAGTACACATCTTTAAAATCAGATATACTCAATCTTGATTCTCCAACTCAAGCATCACCAAGGTTATCTTCTTCTTCACTAAACTTAAATGATGAGAGTGAGAATATTAGTGGATCTCCCTCTTCACGACCACTTGGAGTAAAGAAATCCAAAATGAAGCGAAAAATTGTTGATCAAACCGATTCGGTTATCAATACATTAGAAGGAGGAAATAACCAATTCAGGGAGCAACTAAAGAAGTCAAGTGAACAAGGACAACAACACTTGGAGATTCAAAGACAAAATTATACTTCGATTTTTTGGATTTTACAAAACATTTTTAATATCTATAAAACTTTTTTTGTGATTAAAAACTATTATTTGGGATTTAAAAAAAAATAATATATATATTTTATAAATTTCTATATTTATTAAACATTTTTAATATTATTAAAACTATTTTTTGTAATTATTAAACTATTTTTTATTTATTAAAACTATTTTTTGTTTATTAGAACTATTTTTATATATTTATTAAACATTTTTAATATCTATAAACTTTTTTTGTGATTAAAAACTATTATTTGGGATTTTTTTTAAAATATATATATATATATATATTTATATTATATAAATTTCTATATTTATTAAACATTTTTAATATCATTAAAACTATTTTTTGTAATTATTAAACTATTTTTTATTTATTAAAACTATTTTTTGTTTATTAGAACTATTTTTATATATTTATTAAACATTTTTAATATCTATAAAACTTTTTTTGTGATTAAAAACTATTATTTGGGATTTTTTTTTAAAAAAAAAAAATTAATTTATATATTTTTATATTTATTAAATATATTTTTTTAATTTACAGGTCTCATGATGATCAGACCCGGCCTCGACAGCGTCGTGGTCGTGGTGGTACGGGGAGCCAGTTTCGGGATTCAAGCCATTTTCAGGATTCCCCTTCGCCCCATAGCTCCTACCATACATCTCCCTCTGCTGCACCCGCTCCTGCTCCTCTCGCTCCCGCTGCTGCACCCGCTCCTGCTCCTCCGGGTCCTCCGGGAGTGAGGAGTGTTGCGGAGTTGGTTCGACAGCCCGGTCGTGACCATCTTCCCTATCTCACTCCGTATCCATATGGACGGGGTCAAACATGGTAATTAAACATTTTTTTTCATTAAAATTTGATTCATTATTAACCGTTTGTTCTTTTTATTAGGTTCAACCGATCCGGGAACGGGATCAGCGAATGGATCAACCGTTTGATGTACTCGGCCCTCGACAAGGGACATCCGACTTTCACTGACTTCCCTACCGACAAGCAGCATCTGTGGTTTCATCAGTTTGCGGTAAGTATCCTAATTTTTTACTTATATTTTTAATATTTAATATAAATTTTCTACTAATTGTGTTTTTTTTTCAGCAAGAATTCAACTGGAATTCCGATGAGACGCTCTTTATCTATCACCACTTCGTCCATAAAGTTATGGACAACTATGGGAAGCAGATCCACGAGTGGAAGAAGAAGTGGGAAATCAACAAGGTTTGTTTTTAATTTATTAAACAATTTTTTAATTTATTAAACGATTTTTTAATTTATTTAACTATTTTCTTTTTTTATTATTAAAAGGTCCCAAAGTCGATAAACAACACGGTCTGGACGGAGTTGTGTGCGCATTGGGATAAGGAAGAGACGAAAGAAACTTCTTCCACCAACTCCACCAACTGCAGGAGCGACCGTAAAGGGAAGGGCGTCTTCAAGCATAACTTGGGTGCTCAATCTATTGCCTCTCTGGGAGATCGCATGGTAAGTTCAGTCGCTTTTTCTTCAATTATTTAAGTTTTGAAATTTTATTTTTTTGTGCATTTCTTCTAATTTCTAATGTTTCTTTAATTTATGTTTTTTTCAAGGCGGAAGAAAATGATGACGAGCCGGTTGATGATCTCGCCCTAATGAAGAGGGTGTATACCAACAAGAAGACCGGCCGGATTGATGACGGTCTTGTGAGGGAAGTGGTCACCCTGGTCCAAACTCAGGTGCAGGACGAAGTGTCTCAGCTTCAAACCGAGGATGACGCTTCGACGGCTTCGACCAACTTGTCCCGGTTTCGAATCAACGAAATCGTTGAATCCGTAAGTTTTTTTTTTAAAGTTCAATTCATTTATTTCTGGATTTAATTTGGCTATTTTCTATTTCAGTCGGTTCCAAAGAAGAAGAGACGTTTGGTCGGTTTGGGTCGTCGCACCCGGTCGGTTCCTCCTTCTTCTGCACCACCGCCCTTTGTTGATCCAGAAGTACTTACGGCTCAGTTGAAGGACAAGGATGATCGCATATCTTTGTTGGAGACCCAGATGGCGGCTCAACAGGCGGGCTATGAGGCACAGAGGAGGTTGAACCAGCAAATGATGGAGATGATCCAGAGGATGTAGAGGATGTACCCGAACGAGGTGTTCCCGGACGTGCCAGACCCGTAGTTTTTTTTTTTTTTCTAAAACTCAGAATGTTTTATTTTTATTTGTACAACTTTGAATATTAACTAATATGATTTCAATTTTAATTTTAATTTTATATTTTCGAATTTAAATTTCAAAATTTTTATTTTTTTAAAAAAAAATTAATTTTTTTTAAATTCCGAAGAAATAAACCCTCGGAATATACCGAGGGACTAGTTCCTCGGAATTTTCAGAGGGTTCAAATTCCGAGGAAATGAACCCTCGGAATATACCGAGGGACATGTTCCTCGGAATATACCGAGGGACACCTTCCTCGGAATATACCGAGGGACTTGTTCCTCGGAATTTGCCGAGGGTTCCTTTCCTCGGAATTTCCCGATGAAAATTCCGAGGAACATTTCGTCGGAACTTCCGAGGTAAATTCCGAGGACGTTCTCCCTCGGTATATTCCGAGGAGCTTTCCGACGAACTGGTGGTCCTCGGAGTTTCCTCGGAAATTTGTTTCCTCGGAATTTCGTCGGAAAATTCCGAGGGATTTCCGAGGAAAATTGAATTTCCGAGGAGTTATTTCCGAGGACTTGTTTCGTTGGTATGTCGTCGGAATAACGTTATTCCGACGACATACCGACGATTTTTTCCCTCAGTATGTCGCTGTTTTCTTGTAGTGGAGATGAAAGAAGAAAACAAAATTTTATTTTGTGACTTAAATTCCATAAAAGATCCAAGTGTTCGTGAACATTTCCAAGCAGAGAAAGCACGGATTTTACAAAAGCGCAGTCACCAACAACAAAATCAACAAATTCCTCCTCCATCAACATCGTTTGGACAATATTTTAACAATCTTTGTGGATCCGGTAGTAATTTACCAGAGTATTAAGTTGTTTTAATATGTTGTATTGATTAATATTTAAATAAAAAGTCTTTGACTTTTAAATAAAATAATATTTTTTTTATTTTAATTATAATTGACTTTTAAATAAATAATAATTTTTTTTTTTAATTATAACTATAGTTATAAGAATTAATAATTAGTACGTAACCAAAAAGGTGTGATTTTATATGTAAGAATTGTATTTCTTCATACATAAGTATTTTAGTTACAATCATAAGAAATTAGAAGACTACTTTGTAAATAAAAAAGTAATAGAGGAATGCTATTTTTTTTCTTAAATATAGAGGAAAAAATAGCAATCTCTGTTTTAGGCGGGAATAAATAGAGGTGGGTTAGAGCTGATTTTACTCTATTATAGCATTTAGAGGCAAATATAGGGAAACGTTGGAGATGCTCGAATGGGGTTTGTCACGCATAGACGATCATCAATGAAAAGTAGAAGAAGTCCTGAGCAGCATCCCAAAATATGACATACATCTATGGTTGTGAGTGACCTAGAACCGCCGTGAGGGTGGTGGCAGCCTAGATAAGTTGAGCCATAAGAGGAGATATAAAGCAAACTGGATCTGATCTGAGAACAGTACTCAGATACAAAAGAAGGATCGTGTATATGGGACTGGAGTGATGTATTTGTGCAACACAACATAGCCAGAGCTCTGAGATCTGTCTTGAAGAGAACCTTGTTTAGGAGATGTCCAGGTAAGCCGTCCATTACAGGAGAATTATTTAGGGTTGTGTTATGATGTTAAGTTTCTAACCGTGTTTGCATTTATATAGGACCAAAGCAAATCCAACCAAGGAAATTGATTTTGCAATATCTCATTTTTTGGGTAAACATATATCTTTTTTTTAATTAAAAAGAAAGATTTGATATTTGTTTTATTGAAAAATAAAATTTATAACAAAAAGAAAACTTTAATTAGTGAACGCTACGACATGCGGTTACCGCTTGGTGCGCGTTCGAGTATAAGCGATTAGTACATGAATTTGTTAATTTTTTAGTACTTATTGTGAATGGAAAGTATTAGATGATATACATATTCTGTTATTAGTTTAGATATCCTCGGGTATATTCCCCTATAGTCTTGGTAGTCAATTGTGTATCCCTGAATTCCCTGAACTGTTTGTACTTTATAACGTCAATGAAACAAACATATGTATGTAAAGGGAAATATCATATCTTTGAGAAAGAAATAAGAAGCATATATGCGTGAAGAAAAGGAATATAGTAAACCTTTTTTCTCCCAATAATATTGAAAATTTTCGTCAATATAATGAACCGAAGTCTCCTCTTAACAGCACTCTCTTCCTCAGCCTCTACCTATCTCTTGTTTCCTTTTCTCTCAAAAGCAATGGCTTAATCCGATGATCTTCCTCTTCAACTTACAAAAGATGTCAAGAGACAAAACAGAAAAACAAGAGCTGTGAGAAGCAAAGACTTTGAGACACTCATTCGCATAGCCACACGAGCTGCTCATGTGGCAAGACACAAAAGACACCACACCGTCACTCCTGAAGCAATACGATGCGAAGCCTGACTTTGACTCCTCGGGTTACCATCAAAATAAAGGCCTTGCGCGCTCTTCAGTTCCTTGCCACCAATGGTAACCCTAAAATCCGGTCTGAGTCGAGATCCGTTTTGGTTCACTTGCCTGGCATTCTTGCAAATAATTGAAGATTTAACAAATCTATAACTATTTTTCTTGTTTGACTGAAAAATCTGTAACTAAATTTGTACATGTATTTGGGTTTGTTGTGTATTTCAGAGTTTATCATGGCTGATTTAACCCACGTGGCCACATTACATATTCACATTTTATTAATTTCTTTTGGGGTCAACCACATGGCAGATCAATGTTTAATTTCTAGTTCCTCGAGGAATAGCCTCTCATCATAATTTCAGTAGGGACGTTGGGTATATTAGCGGATTTATTCGGTTTGGGGACTGGAAATTGACCTACCTTTTCGTTTTACCAAAAAGCCATTGAATTGGATAATAATATACCAGACGGAAAACGCTCGAGTCTTTAGACGAGATTTTCCAAACACGGATCTTCCCGTCTCGATGTCCGGTGAATATCTTGTCTGCTGCAAGAACCATAGCTTTAACCAAACCGCTTTAGACTTTAACGTGGAGAACTCGATGTGGTTCTTCCAAACCCTAATGTTCTTGGAGTCTGATCCTGTAAAGAGTAAATCACCTGAGGTAGCTAAAGAATATCCCATGAGAATGTTGGGAGAGTTGTTCTTAGACCATGATTAACTCGGGGTTCTTAGAGTGAAGTCCTTATTTAAGAACTGATTTGTACGATTCGTTCTCCTTGATCTTGACTTGTAATCAACTCAATCACAAGTATAAAGCGGAAGAAGACACGACGATATGTTGACCCGGTGTTCACCGCACCTCTCCGTACCGGAAAGGCCGCTATAGCTCACCGGAGCTGGGATCGAACCAGCAACTTCACTATATTTGCTCACAAGCGAGCTCTGAGATACAATCCTAATCTCTCCTCTCACTACAAGAAAACATCAAGGATTCTGAGGGAAAAAATCGTCGGAATTTCGTCGGAATATCGTTATTCCGACGCAATTCCGACGAAATACGTCGTCGGAAATAATTCCTCGGAATTTCTTTTTTCCTCTGAAATCCCTCGGAATTTTCCGACGGAATTCCGAGGAAAAAAATTTCCGAGGAAATTCCGAGGATCCCTTGTTTGTCGGAAAAGTCCTCGGAATATACCGAGGTAGAACTTCGTCGGGATAATTCCTCGGAAGTTCATCGATCGATGCGTGTTTGGACATATATACATCGATCGATAGGAGTATACCGACGGACTTTTTCCTCGGTTTATTCCGAGGAACTGTTCCCTCGGTATATTCCGAGGGATCCGTTCCTCGGAATTTTCCGAGGGAGTTGTCCCTCGGAAAATTCCGAGGGAAATGTCCCTCGCTATATTTTTTAAAAAAAACGGATCGATCGATGCGTTTTTGTTCAAAAACGCATCGATCGATGTAGTGAAAAATATAATTAATTTCCTCGAAATGTAAAAAATATTAATTTTTTTGAAAAAATAAAATTTCTGAAATTTAAATTCGAAAATATGAAATTAAAAGTAAAATTGAAATCATACTAATTAATATTCAAAGTTTCACAAATAAAAATAAAACATTCCGAGATTGGGGAAAAAAAAACTACGGGTCTGGCACGTCCGGGAACACCTCGTTCGGGTACATCCTCTGCATCATCTCCATCATTTGCTGGTTCAGCCTCCTCTGTGCCTCATAGCCCGCCTGTTGAGCCGCCATCTGGGTCTCCAACAAAGATATTCGATCATCTTTGTCCTTCAACTGAGCCGTAAGTACTTCTGGATCAACAAAGGGCGGTGGTGCAGAAGAAGGAGGAACCGACCGGGTGCGACGACCCAAACCGAACAAACGTCCCTTCTTCTTTGGAACCGACTGAATAGAAAAAAGCCAAATTTAGAAATTTAAACCAAGAAATAAATGAATTGAACTTAAAAAAAAAGAACTTACGGATTCAACGATTTCGTTGATTCGAAACCGGGACAAGTTGGTCGAAGCCGTCGAAGCGTCATCCTCGGTTTGAAGCTGAGACACTTCGTCTACCACCTGAGTTTGGACCAGGTCGACCACGTCCCTCACAAGACCGTCATCAATCTGGCCGGTCTTCTTGTTGGTATACGCCCTCCTCATTAGGGCGAGATCATCGACCGGCTCGCCATCATTTTCTTCCGCCTTGAAAAAAAACATAAAATTAAAGAAACATTAGAAATTAGAAGAAATGCACAATAAATTTAAATTCTGAAACTCAAATAATTGAAGAAAAAGCGGTTGAACTTACCATGCGATCTCCGAGAGTGGCAATAGATTGAGCACCCAAGTTATGCTTGTAGATGCCCTTCCCTTTACGGTCGCTCCTGCGGTTGGTGGAGTTGGTGGAAGAAGTTTCTTTCGTCTCCTCCTTATCCCAATGCGCACACAACTCCTTCCAGACCGTATCGTTCATCGACTTTGGGACCTTTTAATTAAAAAAAAAAGAAAAAGTTTAATAAATTAAAAAATAGTTTAATAAATTAAAAAATTGTTTAATAAATTAAATCGAACCTTATTGATTTCCCACTTCTTCTTCCACTCGTGGATCTGCTTCCCATAGTTGTCCATTACTTTATGGACGAAGTGGTGATAGATAAAGAGCGTCTCATCGGAATTCCAGTTGAACTCTTGCTGAAAAAAAACACAATTAGTAGAAAATTTATATTAAAGATTAAAAATATAAGTAAAAAATTAGAATACTTACCGCAAACTGACGAAACCACAGAACCTGCTTGTCGGTTGGGAAGTGAGTGAAAGTCGGATGTCCACTGTCGAGGGCCGAGTACATCATACGGTTGATCCATGCGCTGATCCCGTTCCCGGATCGGTTGAACCTTATTAAAAGAACAAACGGTTAATAATGAATCCAAATTTAAAGAAAAAAAATGTTTAATTACCATGTTTGACCCCGTCCATGTGGATACGGAGTGAGATACGGAAGATGGTCACGACCGGGCTGTTGAACCAACTCCGCAACCCTCATCACTCCCGGAGGAACAGGAGCGGATGCAGCAGCGGGAGCGAGAGGAGCATGAGCGGGTGCAGCAGAGGGAGATGTATGGTTGGAGCTGTGGGGCGAAGGGGAATCCTGAAAATGGCTGGAATCCCGAGACTGGCTCCCCGTACCACCACGACCACGACGCTGTCGAGGCCGGGTCTGATCATCATGAGACCTGTAAATTAAAAAAATATATTTAATAAATACAGAAATATATAAATTAATTTTTTTATTAAAAAAAAATCCCAAATAATTTAATCACAGAAAAAGATTTATATATATTAAATTTTTTAATAAATATATAAAAATAGTTCTAATAAACAAAAATAGTTTTAATAAATAAAAATAGTTTAATAATTACAAAAAATAGTTTTAATAATATATATATATATGAAAAATATTTTTAAATCCCAAATAATAGTATTTAATCACAAAAAAGTTTTATAGATATTTAAAATGTTTTGTAAAATCCAAAAAATCGAATTTATATAGAATTTTTTTTTGTAAAATCCAAAAAATCGAATTTATATAGAAAAATCGTTTTGTAAAATACAAAAATCGATTTTATATACAAAAATCGATTTTATAAATACAAAAAATAAAAAAATTATAAAAAAATTCTAAATCAATTCAACAAAACAAATTATTCAACCAAATCACAATTCTAAACCTATTATACAACCAAATCACAATCCTAACCAATCACCCTAACAAAAATCTATCAAAACTACACAAAAACCTAACAAATAGAACCTAAGAGAGTGGGATAGGGTCCTTACATGATTTGTGTAAGAGAAGAGGGAGATCGCCGGAGATATCGTCGGAGAGAAGGGGGAAATCGCCGGAGAGGAGGGAGAGGAGAGGAAGAAGAGAGAAATGGGGAAGAAGAAGAGGCTCGTGGTTATAAAACCTAGGGTCCGACGGACATTATCCGTCGGAATTCCGTCGGAATTCTAATTTCAATTTTCGCGAAATATTTGCCCGGTAAAATGAAAATATTCCGAGGAAATTCCGACGGATAGTAAAATATCCGTCGGAATTTCTTCGGAATATTCCGAGGAAATACCGAGGAACTAGTGTTTGGGGTTTCAAAACATCAATTTTTTTTGCCGTATTTCATTTCTTATACAATTGTAATGCATACCATTGAGGATTCTTTGTATACATGAGCATAAACCATGAAATAACAAATTTCAAAACTAATTGAAAGTATCTTCTTCCTCGAAATTTCCTCGGAATATTCCGAGGAAATTCCGACAAACTAGTGTTTGGGGTTTCAAAACGTAATTTTTTTAAAAACAACGCATCGATCGATGCGTTTTTGAACAAAAACAAATCGATCGATTACTAAGATGGCCCGGGCCGTAAGATTGTGATCGATCGATGAGAGTATCCCATCGATCTATCGACAATCTGAATTGTTCCTCGGAATTTCCTCGGAAAATCTTGTATGTTTTTTTAAAAATGCATCGATCGATGCGTTATAGAACAAAAACGCATCGATCGATTACTAGGATGGACCGGGCCGTAAGATTGTGATCGATCGATGAGATTAACCCATCGATCTATCGACAATCTGAATTGTTCCTCGGAATTTCATCGGAAAATCTTGTATGTTTTTTTAAAAATGCATCGATCGATGCGTTATAGAACAAAAACGCATCGATCGATTACTAGGATTTACGGGGCCGTAAGATTGTGATCGATCGATGAGAGTAACCCATCGATCTATCGACAATCTGAATTGTTCCTCGGCATTTCGTCGGAAAATCTTGTATGTTTTTTTAAAAATGCATCGATCGATGCGTTATAGAACAAAAACGCATCGATCGATTACAAGGATGGACCGGGCCGTAAGATTGTGATCGATCGATGAGAGTTTCCCATCGATCGATCGACAATCTGAATTGTTCCTCGGAATTTCCTCGGAAAATCTTGTATGTTTTTTTAAAAACGCATCGATCGATGCGTTATAGAACAAAAACGCATCGATCGATTACTAGGATTTACGGGGCCGTAAGATTGTGATCGATCGATGAGAGTAACCCATCGATCTATCGACAATCTGAATTGTTCCTCGGAATTTCGTCGGAAAATCTTGTATGTTTTTTTAAAAATGCATCGATCGATGCATTATAGAACACAAACGCATCGATCGATTACAAGGATGGACCGGGCCGTTAGATTGTGATCGATCGATGAGAGTATCCCATCGATCGATCGACAATCTGAATTGTTCCTCGGAATTTCCTCGGAAAATCTTGTATGTTTTTTTAAAAACGCATCGATCGATGCGTTATAGAACAAAAACGCATCGATCGATTACCAAGATGGCCCGGGCCGTAAGAATGTGATCGATCGATGCGTTATAGAAACAAAACGCATCGATCGATGCGTGTTCGGAAAACAGAATTATAAGGCAAAACCCGACCTTTTTTGGATCTAAACCTTAGAACTCTCATCCCCTCCGATTTCCCCTATAATTCGCCCCCCCCCCTTTCTCTCTCTATAATCATCCGATTTGAACAATTTTGGGCTCTATTCCACTTGATTTTTCGAGCTCTACCTGATTCCTACACTCGTCTTCACCCTAAGACAGGTATACTCCGCGAATCTCCACATTCTGAAATCGTGTTCTTGAGCAATTTTTGGGTTTTGTGAATTTCTTATTTCCGTGTTGATTCCTTGATCAAATATGCATGAAACAGATGTTTAAACATGGAATAGAACACAATTGTCTGTGATCAACGAGTTTGGAACACAATTGAGATGATTTAGGGATTGAGAATTTTTTTCAATTTCGTTTTTTTTATCACAACTCGATTTCGCCTTTCATTTTCATGTTGCTTTGAGTTCTTAATTGATTATAACCATGTTGAGAGCAATGATTCTATTTTGTAGAGAATGAAGCGCACGAAAACATCAGCAAAGAAGAACACACAAGAAGAGGGTTCGTCTCAGCGAGAGACGCAAAGGCCAAAGAAGTGGGATAAGTCTGATACCACCCACTACAACAACATGAAGAAGGTAGCCGTTCCGGCTACACAACTAGCATGTCCTGAGACGATGACAATATTGGGAATCAAAGCAGACATTGAAGGACTGTTCCAGAACATGGGTCTAGGCCAACTATGCAACCTCAAGGAACCCACTTATCCGGAGTTGGTACGCCAGTTCATAGCATCCGCATACGTCACCCGTCCCGATGATAGCCATCAGGAAGGTTTTCTGGCATTCGTAGTGCAGAAAGTATACTATGAGGTATCTTTCACAGACCTCTGCGGACTATTTGGATTGAGTGCGGGGGAGAGGACATATGGTCTTTATTGGACTTCAGAGCTGTTGAACTTCTGGGAAACGATTGGCACAGGGGTTTATAGATCTTCTCAGGCAAAGGAGTCACTTATCCGGAGCCCAGTACTGAGATATGCGACACGCCTCATTGGCTCATTGCTATACGGGACAACCACAGCCGCATCAGTCACGCAATGGGAGTTGTGCCTCCTGTACCAAGGTGTGAGGCATTTGCTACCGGCATTTGGAAACTCTACATTCCCACCTGCTACTGCCTTCAACATGGGAGCGGTGCTGGCCGCAAACTTAGCAGGATACAAGGGGAAAGTAACCAAATCCAAGAGCAATGCATGTGGATTTGGTGCAGTGATTACTCGGATCCTTAGACATGTGGGTGTAGACTGTGAGAACCACCAGGTAGCACTGGACAGATCGAACAACATTGCTTGGAACTACCTGGATGTCATTTCTCTAGTAAGTAAGGAGTTCATAGCTGGTCCCCACTCGAGGATCGATCGGGATGGTCCTTACGTCTACGTATTCCAGGACCGAGCGAAGAAAACACTCTACTGCCACCTGCCTCAGATCGGCCTGACTGCTCTACTTTCAGAGGCTGCAGTTGAGTTTCTACCCCCTGCTACCGCACTAGTAGACAAGCCATCCTTCTTCACGCCAAAATATCAGACCAAAGGCAAGGGCGTGGTTGATGAAGAAGGACAAGATGAGGCTGCACAAGCCATTCCAGATGATTCACAACCCCATCAGCTACTCCCATCAGACTCCAGCCAGTACAAGCTGCAAGAGCTTCCACCGAACGCCACTTCGCGCCAGCAACAACATTGGAGAGATCAGAGCATAAAGACAAACAACGACATGCTACACAAGATCTGGGCTGCCATTTCACGTATCAGGCCGTGTCGTTGCCAAAAGGATGATGTAGTTCATCGGGACAACTCTCCATCCAGCTCTGGTTCGGGTTCGAGTGGTACACACATGGTAAGAAAGAGGTCCAAGAGACCCAACGATGCAGGAACATCTGGAGCAGGAGACGAGGAGTAGGAGCTATCACCGGCTATTTTATTTTCTTTTCTATTCTAACGTTTTATGGTCTTATTTTCTGTTAATTTTGAACTGAGTTTTTTTTTAGGTTTCTTAATTATGAGTTCGTATTTCTTTTACATGGTTTCTTTGTTTTATTTGGTTGTGTTTTGTGTAGCTTTTAATTCGTATTCAGCTTTGCCTTGCTAGATAAACCAAATAACTATTATCCAAGGAAAGAGGTTATATCAAGTGTTCCTCGGAATTTCCTCGGTATTTCTTAAAAAAAAAAAAAAATAAGTTCAATGGTAGTCTGTTTCCGAGTCATCATCACCAGATGAATCTGAATCTGGATCTTGGTGAAACTCTCCAATTACTGGTTCATCCTCTACGTGAACGACGGCTTCCTCTCCAAAGTCGGTTAAATCGACTACAAGGCCAACTCCAGCTAAATCTTCTGCTGCACTACAGTTGCCGGATGTGCTTGGTTGTAGTGGGTCTTCCAGCTCAGAACTTCCCTGAACTCGGCCTCTCGGGTTGAGTCTTGTAACAGTAACCCATGGATCATCTCTGTTCCTTACCCGGGGGTACTTGATATAACAAACCTGTAACATTTAGAAAAATTATAAATTAATACACATGATGATGAATCATTCTGAATAATTAACATTTAATTACCTGATCGGCCTGGGAAGCAAGAATGAAAGGATCATAATATTGCAGCTTTCGCCTCGAATTTACTGATATAACACCAAATGCATCTGTTCTCACACCTCGATCTGGGGTGTTGTCGTGCCAATCACAATAGAAAACAGTACAGCGCAATCCAACCATGCCCAAATACTTGATTTCCAAAATCTCATGTATGTGTCCGTAGTATACATCATCTCCTGATGCAGAACAAACGCCAGCATCATAAGTCGTACTCGAACGTCTCCTCTTCTGAGTTGTGAATGCATATCCTCGAGTACAAAATCTCGGATATGACTTCACAACAAAGTTTGGTCCAACGACCATCTCACGTATCCAATCGTCAAATGTTTCACCTCTGGCCAAACCAGCAGACACCTATTAATAGCACATATATATATATTATATCAATAAATGTGAATTAGTATAAATATGTGATAAAATATATTTTAATTTGTTTAAAGCACTCACATAAGTAAACATCCATCCAGTAAATTCTCTCTGCTTCATTTCTTCTAGTTCGTCCTCTGTGGCGTATCTATACTCGAACCGCTTTTCTGCCATGAAAATCCTGTATATGATGACAATAATGTAATTAATTAAGATTTAAATTTCAACTTGTTAAAATAAAAATTTGTAAGCTCATTTATTTACCTCTCATATTGAAGAACGTCTTCGCAGTTGGTGAGCAAATATGTTTGCAAATGACTGCGCTCCTGCTCAGTAAGTCGACGGTCCTTTGGTTTTCCGCTAAGTCGTCCAACGTCTGTGAAAATGTCTGGAACCGTAACATGATATGTTGCCCGTTCGCCTCTATCATCATGCCGAGCAGGTCTTCTGTTTTTGGTCTGAACTTCTGCTGGAAAGTAGTACTCGGCAAAGTTTGAAGTTTCTTCATTGATCATCTGTGCGACTATAGAACCTTCCACCCTACTTAAATTTTTCACCATCTTCTTCAAATGGAACATATACCGCTCATACAGATACATCCATCTATACTGCACAGGACCACCAAGTTCCAATTCTCTTGCCAGGTGAATAACAAGATGCTCCATAACATCAAAAAATGAGGGAGGAAATATCTTCTCAAGGTTGCACTGAATCACGGCTATGTTAGTCTTCAAATTTTCAATACCTTCAAGAGTCACTGATCTCGTGCATAAATCGCGGAAGAAACCACTTATCCCTGCAATTGCTTCATGAACATTTCGTGGTAATATTTCCTTGAAGGCGAACGGAAGGAGGCGCTGCATCATTACATGGCAATCGTGGCTTTTCAAGCCAGTAAACTTTCCTTCCTTTCTGTCGATACAGTTACGCAAATTTGATGCGTAACCGTCTGGAAATTCCACATCGTTTGAAATCCAATCAAAGAACGCATCTTTTCCCGCTGCATCAAGTCGGTATATGGGAAAAGGAGCCCTACCATTCTCATCAACATGAAGTTCTGAACGAGCACATATATCGACTAAATCCAGTCTTGACTTCAAATTATCCTTTGTTTTACCTTGAACATTAAGGATCGTGTTCATGAGATTGTCAAAAAAGTTCTTCTCAATATGCATGACATCTAAATTATGCCTTAGCAGATGATCCTCCCAGTATGGCAGATCCCAGAAAATACTTTTTTTGTGCCAGTTATGTAGTTCTCCAACAGCATCTACCGGAAAACGCTCATGTCCACCGACTTCTGGCGTCCTTTCTGCACCAAAATCTCTTAGTTGTATCTTCAAATCTTTCCCACAAATTTCCGGAGGTGGACTGTCAAACACCCTCTTGTTCTTCGTAAACAAATTCCTACTCCTACGATATGGATGATCAGGTGGTAGGAATCTCCTGTGACAGTCAAACCAACACGTTTTCCTTCCGTGCTTTAGTTGGAAAGCATCAGTGTTATCTTGACAATATGGACATGATAGCCTTCCATGCGTTGTCCATCCAGACAACATACCATATGCTGGAAAATCACTTATTGTCCACATTAGTACTGCCCGCATTTGAAAGTTTTCTTTACACGAAACATCGTATGTTTCAGCACCTTGAGCCCATAGTTGTTGCAACTCATATATTAGTGGCTGAAGAAACACATCAAGTGATCTCTTAGGATGCTCTGGTCCGGGAACGAGAATCGAGAGAAACAAAAACTCTCGTCGCAAGCACAAGTTTGGGGGGAGGTTGTATGGTGTAAGAATGACGGGCCATAGAGAATACTGTCTTCCACTCTTGCCAAACGGACTGAAACCATCAGTACATAATCCAAGGTAGACATTTCTTCTCTCATACGCAAAGTCGGGATACTTTGATTGGAAATGCTTCCACGCTTTTGCATCTGAAGGATGTCTGATCTCACCATCTGTTGAGTGCTCCGCATGCCATCTCATTGGTTGCGCTGTGCGTTCAGACAGATACAACCTCTGCAACCTTTCCGTCAAAGGTAAATACCACATCCTTTTATATGGCACTGGAACTCTTCCAATTGTATCTTTATAACGAGGCTTTCCACAAAATTTGCATGTAACCCGCTGTTCATCCACCCTCCAATAAATCATGCAGTTGTCGCTGCATACATCTATTACCTGATACGATAAACCAAGACCAGCTACGAGTTTCTGAACCTCGTAGTATGAACCAGGAGCTACATTATCCTCGGGTAGAATACCTTTTACAAAATCAGCAATCGCATCCACACAGTCTTCAGCCAAATTATAATCTGTTTTAATGCCCATCAATCTTGTAGCAGATGATAAAGCTGAATGACCATCTCTGCAACCTTCGTACAATGGTTGCTTTCCAGCATCCAACATATCATAAAATCTCCTAGCTTCTGCATTGGGTAAATCTTCCCCTCTAAAATGATCATTTACCATCTGCTCAGTACCTACACCATAATCTACATCCGTTCTAATTGGTTCTTCTAATCTAACCGCTGGCTGAGGTTCACTAGTACTACCATGTTCATAATCAGTTTCCCCATGATGATACCAAATTTTGTAACTTCGTGTAAACCCACTCAAATATAGATGAGTCCAAACATCCCACTCTTTAATAACCTTTCTATTTTTACAATTAGAGCAAGGACATCTTAACATACCTGTTTTTGCTTCCGGTTGTCGGTGAACTAACCCCATGAATTCAGTTATACCTCGTTGGTATTCTTCCGTAAGCAATCTCGTGTTCGGATCCAAATGAGGTCGATCGATCCAAGAACGAAAATAATTTGAAGAAGACATATTTTTTATGAATCAAATTCGTGTGTAAATAGAGTAAGAGGGAGGATGAAGATATGAAGTGAATGAAGAGGAAGAGGAGTGCTTGTATTTATAGTTTAAATCCTACCGACATACCGAGGAAATTCCGACGGAATTCCGACGGACAAAACTAGTTCGTCGGAATTTCCTCGGAATTTTGTAAAATCCCCCAACGGCTCTCCAACGGCTATAATATTTCCTCGGAATTCATCGGTTTTTTCCGAGGAACAGAGTTTTCCTCGGAATTTCCTCGGAATATTCCGACGGACTGTAGTTTCCTCGGAATCCCGTCGGTATATTCCGAGGAAATTCCGAGGAAACCCAATTTTGTGTTTCCTCGGAATTTCCTCGGAAATTCCTCGATATATTCCGAGGATTTCATTTTCCGTCGGAATGTCCGTCAGAATATCGCTGTTTTCTTGTAGTGTCTCTCTCTACCTCTCTTGATCGTAACAAACTTGATCGACAGACTCTAACCCTCTCAACAACCTGAGCTATTTAAAGACTCTCCCTTTCTATACAAAACGACATCTCTATTTCTCGTTTTACTAACTAATGGATAACTCCGGTTTACCTAAACCAGATCCTAATTAGATTATCAACTAAACCCGAGAGAGAGAAGAGTACTAAATTACTTACAAAATACTAAGACATATTCTTCAAATCTCCACCTTGTCTTGTATTTGCTCCCTTCTCTTCTAGTGACTCAAGATGAATGCTTCCACCTTCTTTATCATGAACAAACCGCTCACTCGCATGAAACACCTTCACGCGTAAACACTTTCCTGAGAAAACTCTCTCAGCTTCTGATCTCCTGAGCATACTTACTCAGCTGCAGGCTCCACCTGAGCCTACAGTCTCCTTCTTCAGTTTCTTGAAACCCTCAGCAACTCCAAGGCGTCTCGAAGTTTGCCAACTGAGAGGACCTTGGTGAATATATCTGCTGGATTATAGGCTGTTGCGATCTTCACTACTTGAATATAACCTTCTGATATCAAATCCCTGATGAAGTTATACTTGATCGCCATATGCTTTGTTTTCTCATGAAACACTGCGTTCTTTGCCAGTGCAATAGCACTCTGAGAATCACAGTGAATCTTCACAGCTCCCTGTTTGAAGCCTAACTCTCTCATGAATCCTTGCAACCACATTGCTTCCTTTGCAGCTTCTGTTAATGAAATATACTCTGCTTTGGTTGTAGATAACGCCACCACCTTCTGCAACCCGGACTTCCAACTAACTACATTACCTCCCACAGTGAACGTCATCCCTGAAATTGATCTTCTCCTGTCCAAGTCTCCTCCATAGTCGGAATCACAATAACCTTCAACCTCAAAATCTCCTTCATTCGTATAACAAAGCTTTACGTCTCTTGTTCCTTTTATATAACGCATGACCCACTTCACTGCCAACCAATGCTCCTTCAAAGGTTTGCTCATGAACCTACAAACAAGACCCACTGCATATGCAAGATCAGGTCTAGTTCCAGTCATTGCGTACATAAGACTGCCAACTACATTCTGATACGGAATCACTCTCATTCTATCTTGTTGCTCTCTGTATTCTTTCTCTGTTGCTGACCGAAGCTTGAAGTGAACTCCCATAGGAGTTTGAACACTGTTAGCTTGGTCCATTCCATATGTATCCAACACTTTCTGTAGATAGTGACCCTGAGATATCGTAAGTGACCCTTTAACTCTGTCCCTGACTATCTCCATACCCAAAATCTTCTTCGCTTCCCCGAGATCTTTCATCTCAAATTCTGCACTCAATAACTCTTTCAGCTTAAGTACATGATCCTTCACCTTTGAAGCTATTAGGATATCATCTACGTATAGCAACAAATACACATATTGTTCGTTTTCCATTTGCTTGAAGTAAACACATAGGTCGAAGTCACTTCTGCTATAACCGTGCTTGGCCATGAGCTCATCAAATCGTGTGTTCCATTGTCGCGGTGATTGTTTCAGCCCATACAGAGATCTCTTAAGCAAACAGACTTTATCAGGATGCTTCTTGTCTACATAACCTTCTGGTTGCTCCATGTAAATCGTCTCATCAAGGTACCCGTGCAGAAACGCCGTTCTGACATCCATCTGCTGCAATTCCATGTCGTGATGAACTACCATAGATAAAAGACATCTGATAGAAACGTGTTTGGCCACGGGAGAGAAGATCTCTTGATAATCTATTCCCTCTTTCTGACTATACCCTTTCGCAACTAATCTCCCTTTGTATCTTGGTGGCTCCACTCCAGATATACCATCTTTCCTTTTGAAAACCCACTTGCACCCTATTGGCCTCTGAGTCATTACTCTATCAACTAACACCCACGTCTTATTCTTCTTTAAGGACTCCATTTCTTCATCAGAGGCCCCCAACCACAAGTCTCTGTCTGGATCCTCTAATGCTTCTTGGTAGCTCCTCGGTTCAGTTCTACCTGCATCCTCAACAACAAGATAGGCATAACCAGCAATATCTTCATCATTAGGATATACCTGATAATCTTCTAATCTGACAGGTGCGCGTATCTCTCTGCGACTTCTATCTCTAGCCAATTGATAATCACTCAGATCCTTCTCCTGAGACTCTTCAACTTCATTTGTGTTTTCCTTTTCTTCTTCTTGTTTTACACCATGACTAGCTCCACCTTGAACGTTAGTGTCTGAGTCTCTCAGATCTCCTGCATCATCAAAACTTAAAACTTGATTAGTCGACAAACGAGTGTCTTTAGATGTACCTGCCTCAGACTCGGTTAAGGAGCTCTTGAACATCACGTCTTCTCTAAAAACAACGCTTCTGCTTATGACACATCTCTCATCTTCTATGACCCAAACTTTGTAGCCTTTTACTCCTTCTGGATAGCCAACAAAGACCCCCTTCTTAGCTCTAGGATCTAACTTCCCTTCTGTAGAGTGTATATAAGCTATACACCCAAATCTCTTCAGGCTCGAAAGGTTAGGCGTGACTGAAGTCCATCTTTCTTTAGGTATTTCAAACTCAATTGCGGAAGATGGAGTTCTGTTGATAATATAAACTGATGTAGCCGCTGCCTCTGCCCAAAACTTTTTCTCAAGCCCACTCTCACTAAGAATGCTTCTGACTTTGTTCATGATCGTCCGGTTCAGTGTCTCTGCTATCCCGTTTTGTTGAGGGGTATATGTACACGTCTTGTGACGTACTATCCCTTCTTCTTTGCAAAACGAATCAAACCTCCTGTTACAGAACTCTAGTCCATTATCTGTACGAAGTCGCTTAACTCTTCTCTCTGACTGAACCTCTACCATTTTCTTCCATTCTACAAATCTGTCAAATGCCTCATCTTTGGTTCTCAAGAAATATACCCAAACTTTCCTGGACCAATCGTCTGTGAAACTCAGAAAGTGCTGACTGTTACTCAGGCTTGGTGGAACGTTAGGAGATCCCCATAAGTTAGAATGGATATAGTCCAGCTTGCCCTTTGTGACATGCTTCGCTTGCCCAAAGCTGACCTTGTGTGTTTTTCCAATCACACAGTCTTCACAGAAGTCAATTTCCTTCAGTTTCTCCTTTTCTAAACATCCTTTCTGTGCTAGAACTTCCATCGCCTTCTGACCCACATGTCCTAGCCTGCTATGCCACAGACGAGTGTAACTGTTCTTGTCTGCATTTTCTGTCTCTGTACCGGCGGAGTTGCATGAATCCGAGACTCTTCCCTATCCTTTTAGAATATACAGAGTATCTCTTCCTTTTCTCTGACCTTTCATGATAACCGTGCATCCTCTTACTACTCTTAGTTGTCCATCAGCTCCTTTGAACACACACCCTTTGTTCTCCAAAGTTCCCAGTGAGATAAGGTTTCTTCCAATGCTTGGCATGTACCTTACCTCATGAAGAACAAAAGTAGTACCGTCTTCATTTTCAAACCTTACTGAACCAACTCCTTTTACTTCTGCACTTGTGTTATTTGCCATCCTTACCTTCCCTGCATCTGCTTTTGTAAGGCTCAGGAACACTTCTCTTCGTGGAGTCATGTGAAATGAACAGCCTGTGTCCATAACCCATTCTTCTTGATCAGCCGACCCTTGAGATAAGTTTATCTCACTAGCTATAAGACCCACTAGGTCTTGAGCATCATCTCTAACCATTGCAGCTTCTCCACCTCTGTCGTTTCCCTGTGGATTCTGCTTGTTTCTGTCTAACCACTTATAGCACTGTTTCTTGAAATGTCCTTCCTTTCCGCAGATCCAACATACTTTCTTTTTCTCTGCAGACTTCGACCTTGACTTGCCATTACGCTGCTTTCCCGAGCTAGAGAAGCTCCTGCTGTCTGATCTTCCTCGAACGTAGAGCCCTTCAGACCCCGCTCTAGTACTTGATAGTGACTTCATTTCCTTTTCCTTTGATCTTGCCGAACTTGCAACATCCTCAACCTTTATTGCTTCCCTGCTATACTTCAAAGTCTCTTTAAGCTGATCATACTTCACTGGTAGCGCATTGAGAAGTAACACTGCTTGAACTTCTTCTGGAACATCGATGCTTAGATGACTTAAGTCACCTACAATCTTGAGGAAGTCATCTATGTTCTCGTCTATAGTACGTTGGTCTTTCATCTTGAACCCATACAGCTCAAGCTGGGCGTGGACCCTGTTTGGTAGTGACTTAGGCATGTACAAGGTCTCAAGAAGTGCCCACGTTTCCGCTGCGGTAGTACACCTCTCAATCTTTCGCAAAACATGATCTCCTACATTTAGGAAGATCAAGTTCATCGCCTTTTCGCATCTTTCTAATCTTGATTCCTCATCTACTTGAATCTTCTTGTTATCTTCAGGATCTTGATCGCTCTTCTCCTCCTTGGATTCTTCATTAGAAGGCTTCTCGACGAGCACATCCTTCAACCCTGACACGGTCAGATAAGCGAACATCCTTCGTTTCCAAAGAGAGAAGTCTCTGTTTCCGTCGAATCTCTCGATCTTGACTTTATCGCCGTTCATCTCTGATCGAGCTCGATCTCCCCAAGATCCGAACGAATCGATCACCTCTTCTTCTTCTTAACCTGGCTCTGATACCACTTTGTACGATTCGTTCTCCTTGATCTTGACCTGTAATCAACTCAATCACAAGTATAAAGCGGAAGAAGACACGACGATATGTTGACCCGGTGTTCACCGCACCTCTCCGTACCGGAAAGGCCGCTATAGCTCACCAGAGCTGGGATCGAACCAGCAACTTCACTATATTTGCTCACAATCGAGCTCCGAGATACAATCCTAATCTCTCCTCTCTCTCTACCTCTCTTGATCGTAACAAACTTGATCGACAGACTTTAACCCTTAGCTCAACAACCTGAGCTATTTAAAGACTCTCTCTTTCTATACAAAACGACATCTCTATTTCTCGTTTTACTAACTAATGGATAACTCCGGTTTACCTAAACCAGATCCTAATTAGATTATCAACTAAACCCGAAAGAGATAGAAGAGTACTAGATTACTTACAAAATACTAAGACATATTCTTCACGATTCTTAGCTTTTTTAGTAAAAGTTAAGAAACAGTTTATTAATTTCCACTAAGAACCCTTCCTAAGAACCTCGGGTTAATCATGCTCTTAGGTTCTATGACGTTGCGATCGACTTGTACGGACCACGGTGATTTAGACAAAGGAGAAGAGAAGCCTTCAGAGGGAGATAAATCGACGTATATGTCGTAAAGATCAGGATCTAGATCAGTTTCTTCTTGTTTTTATTAGTTTTGTAAATTTCTGGCGGTTGGTGTCTTTGCTTCAAGGCATTTCTAGATATAAAGAACAAATTAGGCTTCAAGAAACCAAGAAGAACAAAAAAAAATTGGAGATGAAGGTGCCTATCTAGAATTTAAGATGGTTGTGTGTTCTATATATAGTTTATTCAAAATTACAACCGTTTTATCTCAGAAGAACCCTCCACAGATTTTTTTATATAAACCCATTATTCTATTTAAGTTTATTAAATATATCTCATAGTCTTAAATAAATTGGAGCAACCCCAATGCAAGGCTCTTGAGATACTGTCAAGCATGTGCGGTGTACCATCTGTTTACTTGTAAGCGGCTTGATTTTTTACAAAAATTAACATTCAACTAATTATTGGAAGCATGATAAAATAATTATAATTTGCACTTGAGATACTCAAAATTAGACCAGTACCGATGCATGTTGATATTTGTCATCAATAGAGTCCTAGACGATAAAATGTACAATCTGAAGTTACACCACTGCATATACACGATTAAATGTTGGGAATAGATGTTCAAGTCCATTAGGTTATCGTACAAATCAGTCTGGTAACCAATGTGCTAGTTTGCTGGGAGAACTTTACAGGTCTCATTTCAGTGGTAGCATTCTTTTCCTAACAAGATATTTTTTTAAAAAAAAGAAGAAAAGAACAAAAAAGAACAGTGATAGCAAAAGGTCTATTTGATTTGTATCCTCTCCATTATAATTTCAACTCAATTTGATAAAATGAATCATCATACACTGTGAAGACTAGCATAAGAAACATACTTTACTAAAACACGATTTGAACCATTTTATATGTTGGGACGTTTGAACAACCGTTGGCTATTGTAGTGTTGAAGTTTTTGGTTGGTTGAGTGATTCTAAGCAAACTGATTAATATGTACTTCCAATTTTTAAACAAGCACACAATCATAACCGTAGAAAGCATAAAATAGTGTTCATTAGCCAAATTAAGACGCAACATGTTCCTCAAATGATACGGATTTGTTCACACCACTCTTCTTTTCTTTTTAGCACTTTGCTCAGAAAAAAAAACTGTGTCCGGCTGATCTTTTCCTAATTGTTTTTCCACCTTTTCTGATGAGCTTCCATCAATCAGTGCCATAATAGTGCTTAGAGAGGAGATGCGTCCGCCAGCCCAAGGCAAAATCTCATCAAGTCCCACTACATAAGAAGTCGACGGTGTGAACTGAAAAAATTCGTGATTTACACTACACCACCCTGGAATCGAACCCATGACTACCCACTTGTTAGTACTCAAGTCGTACACATGAACCACTTGGTCGCAAAAAAGTGGTTCTTCTTCCTTCGCCCTATACTCCCTCAACAATAAACACTTGCCGTTGTAAGCCTCTAAGTTCCAATAACTAAGCTTCTTTTTGTCCATCATTATGTTTTGGATTTTCTTCACAAAAACCCACTTAGGATCACGGAGAATGTTCTCAAGGGAATAAACATAAATGTATTCCTCCGTTGCCGATATCAATGTTAGTCCATTATTACCTAAGGTGAATAGCGTTTTTAAACTCAATCCCCGGGGAAAACTGGTCGGAATAAGTCGTGCATGCTCTGTTTCGAGATTGAAAGACACGATGCTTCCGTCGTTTCTCAGCCAGTGAAGAGACCTTTCCAAGTAAACAGGTGTTTTCAGTGGAACGCTTGAGAGACAAGTAAGCGTTGTTTTTGGACGTCTCCATGAGTTTTCACCGTTGATCTCAAACTTATACCTACTTTCATAGTCTGTTCCCACATCGACCATGTGGACTATTTTGAAACTCTTGGTGGTTCGATCAACCACCAACCCGATGTGCTTTTTGTTTCCCCGATTAACAACGCCTGTATGGCTAAACACCCCAGTGAAACGCATGAACCAAGACTGGTTAAAGTATCGAAACTTCTTGGTAACTGGATTCACGACGCATAGACGATCATCAATGAAGACTAGTAGAAGGCCAGAGCAAGATCCCAGGATATGACTCTCCTTTAAGGTATCTTTGGTTTTGAGTGACCTAGAATCGCCGTTAGGGTTGTAGGAGAGATAACTTGAGCCAGACGCCGAGATATGTACCAAACCGGATCCAACCCGAGAAGAGTATTCAGATTTAAAATATGGGTCGTTTATATGCGTTTGGAGGGATCTATTTGTGCAACGCATCATCGCCACGGATCTGTGATCTATCATGAAGAGAATTTTGTGCATGAGATCCCTAGGTAAGACGTCCATTGTAGGAGAAATTAATTAGGGTTCTTTGATGTGATTTTTTTTCTGCTTTTTCTAATGTTTATGATGTTAATTGTTATGTGTGTTTGCATTTATATAGGAAACAGATTTGACATTAATGTATCCTATCCTTTTAGTAAAAAGAAATATTTAATACTTTGTTATTTGTAATGTAACTTGAAAAGGATATTGTAATGTAATTTGATTTTTATCTATTTTAATTTAAGGTGTTGGGAATCTCTACAAAACTTGGAATTGTGCCATTGTCTGTTCAACTATAGACCAGTGTTAAGATTGCAATTATGTTCCTTTGAACTCGAGTGATGTAGTTATTAGATCCCATATCGGAATGTTGGAAGGGAACCTTAATCTTTATATATAAAGTTGGTTTTTTCCCTTCTTATGACATGTGGAATGGGGGTTTGTTGACATGTGTCCTCATGTTTTTTTTTGTATTTAAATTTTTTTTCTTTTAAATTATTGCAATTTTCTCCATCAATTTCTAATTGTGTATTATCTAATCCTTCTCACACTTATTGGTCTCTAAAATTCAAGAAATAAATAAAATAATATAAATATATTTTAAATATTTAATTTATTCACATCTAAAAATAGCAAGACTTTTCATCATTTTATTATTTTTACTAATTTTTATTATTTCATTTACAAATTATATTTATTTCAATATTAGTATCATAAGATAATCAAATTAAGAATAAGAAACTAGACAACCAACACATAAACTAAAAAAGCGGGCCAAAGGGAGAATAATAATCTAAAGGCCAAAGCCACCAAAAAGCAGGAAAATATATGCCTAAAACACCGGAATCACAACCAGTAGCTAAAAAGAAAGAAACACCTCACAGACTAAAAAAGAACATACAATACGGCATGCAACTAAAAAACCACAAATCTCTGGATAGAAGGGACCAAAGCTCCAAGAGACTAACTCCGCACACCTATACCAAGGAAAACATGGAAAGAAAAGAAACAACATGAGAGAGGGAGAATGGAAGACAACCACCAAAAAATCAGAGACTAAACTTGAGACCAGAAATAACCTTCCAAGCCCACATAGCATACACGAACGAAAACATTATCCAAATCTCGACTGGCAAACATGGTGAAAGGGAGAGCCACCAGAGATGCGATGAAAGCTGCAAAGAGATGCAAGAATAGAGAGGGAAAGGGAGACGGAGCGAAATCAGAAAACTATGGAGCCGTCCTCGAGCTATATATGAAAGAGAGCATAGAAGTCAGAACACCAAAAACTGGATCTTGAAAACCAAAACGAGCAGAGACTATTGACGGTAAGCCAACGAAGAGGAATACAAAATCAAAGACGAATAAAATCTGACCCAACCAAGGAGATGCAGTTCCTAACATCAGCTGAAATCTAAGGAAGAAGATGAGCAATCAATATTGACTGGAACAACCTACAATGCTGTGGGAAGCAACCGAACAACTGAAAACTCATAAACCCAATCTGCAACAAATACCATATAATCTCATAGGTGAAGAAGGCAAGAAGAACAAGAGAAAAATGTGAGTCTTTTTCCGGTGATGGTGAGAAGCACCGCACACCAGATTTGTAACGAAATATATAGACGGTGAGGGCTCAAGTTTAAAATATGGGGAGAGGGCAAAAAACATCTTAAAAATTATAATTTTCAAAAATATGAAAAAAATATAATACAATTTTGACGATGAAACCGTTAATCTTAGAATCAACAAATGCGTAGATGCAAAGTTAATGAAATTCAATATTAGTTTACGTTAGAGACTCATTTGACTACTAACAAGTACTATACAAACAACAACACATTATTCAAAAAAAAACAAATGCAAAATATATTAACTTATCACCTACTACATAACAAACTAAAAACATCAAATAATGATCTTAACAAATAAAAACGATAACATAATTACATTATCCAAAAAAAAAATCATGCTCTTAGCAATAATAAAACAATATTCCGCGCGAAGCGCGGACACCCCCTAGTAATATATAAGATAGAAGGGTCACCTCACTTATCACCAATTGGTTTTAGGTTGAAAGTCAATCTAGCTTAACATGGTATCAGAGCTCGATCCACGCAGTCCAACCCGATCCATATCGATCTGGCCCAAAGTTGGTCCATCGATCATTGTCCGAGCACTCCGAGATTGACGCTCAAAGAGTCATCATCTCGAGGGGCGTATTAGACACAAAGTGTCCTACATCGGATGTTTGAAGGGATCCTTAGTAATATATAAGATTCAATTGGTTTTAGGTTGGAAGCTCATCTAGCTTAACGGTAGTTTTCTGTTTAGATTGTAATTGTTTCCTCTCATACTCATACCATCACGATAATTTGCTTCTGGTTGGGTAGTGTTTTAAAACTCCATGCTTTCTTTTAATATAACTGGAATGTTCATGAAATGCAGGAGATGATCATTTATTCTACTCTAGGAATGAGTTAGCTGTGAAGAGAAGAAAAATAATCTGCAACAAAACAAATTTATGTCATCCATGGAAAACTATGATTCTTTCTTTTGTTTTTTTTTGTCACCAAGAAAACTATGATTATCTGATAATGATTTTAATAGAAATAATATTCGATTTCATCAATTCATAGTGTCTCTCAAAGTTTTCATCAATTCTTTACCTTGTAATGTAACCAATAAATTTACTTTCTGAGAACATTTCTCAAAGAGTAGATATCTCTGCGCGCGAAATTGTTTCACATTATGCGTAGTTAATAGAAAAAGTATTGGTATCCTTTATATACTAAATCACAAATCACATTACCAATAAAATTCTGACACATGGAATAAAATTAAGTATTTAAAGAAAAAATCTAAAAGCAGAAAAAAAAGAAAAAAAATTAAATGCCCTATATAAATCGTTAATATTTAGAGTTTCTAATATTTATCCCACTGCTTCGTGATCACAAACACGATTTCAAAACTGTTACTTTTTCTGTGGAGGAAGTTTAATTCACGAAGCTATAAATTCATGTCTATTTGCCTTCAATGTAATTTCCTATAATTTTGCAATGGTTCCACTTACTCTTTCTGTAATAAAGTTACGCTATCAAACTCCTATGTGCAGTTTTGCTTCATTGGAACCTGTTAAGGGTGAAGAAATTTCGAGAAACAATGGATATGGTGGTTGGTGGATCTAAGTTGATGGAGATTCTACCAGTTCAAAGAAACTTCACTTTAAGATCTGGCAGAAAATGAAAAAGACGGAGAAGGAAGATAGAAAGCAGACGTAGACATGGTACAGTAGCAGTAACGATTTTGATACTTTTTTCTCTATAGATTAATGTTTCAAATATTGAGTGAGAAAGTTGGTTTTGATAAGGTTATAGGAACTTCAAGGGTTGAAAAGATGCAATGCCAGTACTGCCATCGAAACATTGATCAAATTTCTAGAGAGAAGTAACAGAGGTATATATTAGCTATATGTATGTATTTTTTGATCAAAAACTACATGTATGTATTATCTTTTTAGTTTCTCGAAAATTTGGTCCACGGTCTCTGCACTACATAAACTTTTTATTTAGATGTTTGATATATCAATACACAACTAAAAGTGAGTAAAAAGAACAATACAAAGTGAACATGAATTTATTGCGTCCTCTTGACTACATGGAATAGAAGGAACTCAAACAATCAAATTCTTCAATGTTTATATTCTATAAGGTAAGTAATAAATTTGAAGTCTTCGTTCTTGAAAGTAAGAATGGTTGGAAAATCACTCATAATTCACTCTTTCTGTCAAATTAGTGTTCGATTATTCATTAATACATATAATTCTGTAACTATGCTTTCACATCACCATCTCAGTACGAGTATTAACTAGAAGTTAGATGCTTTAGTGATGAGTCTGTGAGTTTATCCGTTATGCCATATATAATTAAAAGATAGCATACACTAAGTACTAACTATCCTCTATTCTTAAAATAAAGTGTCTGATAACTTCCACTTTTACGTACTGATATTTATCTCTTGATTTGCTTTCATAAAATTGTGTCTCTGTTACAAAATTTTTGACTGTTTTTGGATTTTAAATATTGTTTTTGTTTGCAATTGGAATACTAAATCTAATAAGAAAAATAAATCATAAGTTACAGGTTAAGAACTAAGAAAAACATGTTAAGAGTTAACTAGAAAAAAAGAGGAAGAACAAGACATAAGGCATAAAACTTAACAATTTACCCAAAAAAAAGAAGAACAAGCCATAAAAACTGAAAAGTTTCAAACTAATATATTATTCGTGAGCTAATTAAGATCAATGTAAAATTTAAAACAAAGCTAACTGAATTTTATATGTTTGTAGTTATTTATGATAAATATGTTTATGGTTTATTTAAGTATATTCATCTCTTTCTGATAAACTTTTAAAAAGATTATAGATAATTTTATTATAAATATACAAAAAATTAAGAATTTTTTCCTGTACGTGATATAAATGGTCAAGAAATCAGGATTGTTAGTATAATGGGCGTCTAGACTTGCCATTCAAGCTACATGTATTTGTTGAGCAGACGAGAAGAAAAGGAAATTCGTTTTGGTTCAAGAAAAAAAGAAAAATAGTAAACCTATTTCTCGTTATTTCCTTTTTCTCCCAATAATATTGAATTTTTCGTCAATATAATGAACCGAATTAGTCTCCTCTTACTCACACAGCACTCTCCTCCTCAGCCTCTATCGATCTCTTGTTTCCTTTTCTCTCAAAACCGATGGATTTCTCCGATGATCTACCTCCTCAACTTACAAAAGATGTCAAGAGACAAAACAGAAAAACAAGAACCGTGAGAAGCAAAGACTTTGAAACACTCATCCGCATAGCCACACGAGCTGCTCATGTGGCAAGCAACAAAGGACGCCACACCGTCTCTCCCGAAGCAATAAGATGCGTCCAAGTTCTCAGAATGATGGGAAGCTTGACTTTGACTTCTCGGGTTATCACCAAAACAAACGCCTTGCGCGCTCTTCAGTTCCTTGCCACCAACGGCAACCCTAAAATCCGGTCTGAGTCGAAATCCGTTTTGGTTCACTTGAATGGCATTCTAGAAAATCATTGAAGGGATTCACAAAAGGGTTCTGCGTGGAAGATGATGACGACCAACGAAAGATTTCAAAGATTAGGGTTTATTTTCCGAAAAGTGTTTTTAACAAATCTGTAACTAAATTTTCACATGTATTTTGTTTTGTTTTATATTTCAGAGATTATCATGTTTGATTTTAATCACATTAGTTTTTCTTTTCGGGATGAACCACATGGCCAATCAATATATACCGCTTTGAGCATGATGAGATATCTATATAAATGTTGAAATTATATATTATGATTATGTACGGCAGCAAGCCCACATATGGTCCAACATAACTTATGTTTGTGTTAATATTATTTAGTATCGAGTCATGGCTTTCATAAACTGATTATATTCTTAACATTCAATAGATAAGGTTTCAATTCTGTAACTTGTTCTTAACATTCAATAGATAAGGTTTCAATTCTGTAACTTGGTCAAAAATTTGCTGCTATTTTTTTTTTTTTTTTGAAGACTAATTTGCTGTCATCTTCTTTATGATTAATACTCTTGGGCTTAAATTTTGCGATGGAGATTATGATAGCGAGTATCCCATCCCTTGTATATTAATCTTGGAGCATTACAACATATTTTCGTAGTCACGTATCATCACGAAAATGATTCTTAAAATTGTTAGAAAAATAAGTTTGTTCATATAAACATATACTATGTTTTTTATTAAACTAGCTATCAAATTAATTAGTAATGTACAAAAGAATATTTTTTCTTTCCTTGAATAAAAGTTACGGAATTACCTAATATGGTTAACATATATATGACAATTAATGATTATGAATAATACATATTTGATAACAATTTTTCTAACATCTCTTTTTTGTTTAATTTTATACTATTAAAAGAAATTAAACAATCACATTAAGTATATAATAAAAAAAATTTAGATTTTTTTATATGTTATATTTAAAATTTTTACAAACGACTATAAATTAATAAAAATGGTAAAAGTCCCACACTAAAAATTTTGTGATCAATGGTTTAACTTTTTTTTTGTTCAAGCAAGATACAAATGATCATATATCGTATGGGTCAGCGTTCAGATACACGTTCGGGTTCGTATCGGATATTTCAGTATAAAGTTATAGAACTCATTCGGGTATATCTATATTTCGAGTCGGGTTCGGGTATTTTATGTTCGGGTTCGGATATTTTTGATTGGGTTCGGATATTTAAATTTTGAAGGAAAAATAAATAAATTATTCATTGTTTAAGTTTTTTGTATTTAAAATATATTTTAACTTAACTGGTTTTCTAATTTTTAAAAGACAAAAACTATTAATAGGTTAGAAAGACACTAATTTAGTTGTTGTTTTCAAATTTTAGATGCAACTTTTGTTAATGCAAGAAACAAGAGCTTGATATGTATTTTAAATGAGTAGCAAATGATTTTATCCATAATTATATGTATATTATCTAATTTTGAACAATGAGCATCATTAATATAAATATTTTGACTAAAATGAGAGAAGTAAACTAAATATAGGGTTAAGTATACCTATGTTTGGTTATCTTCGGATATCCATTCGGGTTCGGAGATTACCCGTTCGGATTCAGATTTTATCTGAACTAGTGAAATAAATAATTTGTTTTGTTGTTCTTGAATTAGATAATTTTTAGGTTGAGCTGGTAAATATATACTTGACTGACATTTTATATTTTGAGTTTGCATTTATATTATATAACAGCTTGATATATTAGATTTAAACACTAACCTGTTAATATAGTTTTCAGGTGATTTTTTTTTCAAAATTTTGATTCTTAGATATGTATCTGGAGTGAAACTAATTTTTACATATGTCTATTTTTTTTTTAAATTGACACTTATGTAATTCACTGAATTCATAGAAGAAGTTAAAAAAAAAGAAACTTAATTCATATCAATGAAACAAAGACGGAAACGAAAGCACAATTTTATAGAAGTAGAAAATGAAATCACTTATGGAGAGTCAATAGTAAACAAATCGAGAGCATAAAACCTAATCCCCTTTCGTCATTATACAATCGATGTTGTCTATTTGGTTTTGGTGATTTGTGTCAGCCGCAAAACTTAATTTCTTTTTGTGCATATGAAGTCTTAAAAATAATTAAAATGAGATGTAATACGCTAACTATTCAACAACGATGATATATTTAAGAGACTAACATTTGTATTCGTCATTATATAATCGATAAAAATTGTAGTGTTGCAAAATGTTAAAACCATTTAATAAATAAACATTATTATAAAAAATCACCTCGCGCATGCGCGGATTATCATCTAGTATATAGTATACTGAAAACATTAGGTTAGAATATTACATCTTTGTTAATTAGGAAAGACAGAATTAATTTCTTAGTTAAAATATGTTAAATATGTTATTTTTAGGGAATCATTCTACATATATTACATATTGACAGCCTTGTGAACCAAGCATTATGACTTGCTTTCTATATAACTCGTTACGTAGATTTATTGCGTGTAAAACATACTTTTAATAACTATATAAAATATCATAAGAATATAACATATCTTAAAAATTAGTTGTAACATATATAACTAACGTAAAGGTTATATCTCTGACTTATTTTGATGACACTAACATATGACTTCTCAGAATCGTCTAATATATCTATCAAAGATCAAATATCAAATACGGCAATATGTTCCATGTTTATCATAATAACTGTAAGAAAATAGAAAATAGTAGTCTGCATTAAAGTCAAAATTTTTACTAGAAATGTTCTCCGCTCGACACATCAGCGTTTTTTAAAATAAAAGCTTCTTACGAAGACACGTCATAGACTAAAGCTTTTAAGGTAAGTTTTCAAAGTGTTTTTCATTTAATAGGATATGGGATAAAATCAAGAGGATACACAAGTCCACAATTTTTTATGGCGTATGGTACCAAATTGTTTACTATTTACAGTTACTAAAAGTTTGTCCGGTCTAAGTCCATGATTTTTTATAAAATATTCAATTTATTTCTATTTAAATAAATGTATCATATATATAAAGAATTTTATAATTTTTTAAATTATGAGATTTTTTTAATATTAATCGTTAATTAAATTTTTAACATTATCATATATTATTTTGATTATATATATATGGAATAATGAGCAAAATGAATAAATTGTTAATTAAATTTTAGTTATAATCTATTTCTTTTTTGCTCATTTACGTTTTTATGTAAAACAAATGTTAAAGGTACAGCTAATTACGCCTGGATTTTTTATAAAGTATTAATTTATTTGTACTTAAATAAATATATCATATATAAAGGGTCTTATTATAAATTTATAAATAAAAGAAATTATTTTATTATTTAGATTATATATAAAATAATGAGAAAAATGAATAAAATGTTGATTAAATTATAGTATAATCCAAGTAGTTTTTTTTTATTTTGCTCATTTAGTTTTTATGTAAAGCAAATGTTACTGGTTTTTTTTTTTTTTTGCGTTTAGAATCATTGAATTTCTAGTTTTCGGTACTCCAACCAATGTATAAACCGACTCTTTAATTGATTTTTTGCTGACAAAAAAATGATTTATTTAAATCCCTAATTAGATTGATTGGGCAAACTAAATATACAGTCAACTAAATAGGTTGATCAAATTTAAGCAGAATAAGAGAAAATGCAACTGGCTAATATGGTTTCTGACTAAAACGATTGATTTAGCAGGTTGTTTCTCATACCAAACCAAACTACTTTATGATTGGAAATAAACCGAGTCAAATACTAATCTAGACGACAGTATACTATTGTTCTCTAAACCAGTTGTTGAGAACCTATTATAAATGTAGAACTAGATTTTGACCCGCGCTTTCAAAGCGCGGGTTTATTTTCTTTTTTTTTCAATGGTCAAAATATTTAGTAAATTTCATATTTCATATATTTGTGTTTTATTTTATAAAAAGACTTAAATTTTTTATCTTTCTTTATCATGTTTCATTTTAAATGACTATTTATGTTTAAAAAATTAAACTTTATTTTTTTAATGAATTACGTTGGTATAACTCTGATGAATTAATTTTATTATGTGGTTAATATTTTTAATGAAAATAATTATATACTTTTAATAAAGATTTATATTTTTCAATGAAAAAATCAATTTTTTTATGAATGCTTAAATTATATTAAGAAAAGAAAAAAAAAATTAAGAATGGTTGAAAAAAATTATTTGAACTTGAACTCAATAGCCCAAAGGAAAAAAAAAATGTGAGAATTGGATCTGATTTCTTAATCGGCCCAAATGGCCCAAGAGAGATCTGATGTGGACAGTGGGCTGGATAAAAAAAATGGCCCAATATAGATGTGTTATTAATATTACTTGATTGCCCTTAATGAAACATGCAATGTTAGTAAAGAAATGGCAGACTAAGGTAAAAATGACAATAGAATCCTGCTTTAATAGTATAGATAAGACACAAACCAAACTAAACGACAAACTTTATAAGGAAACCACCACTCAACAAATTAATATTTAAATCATATAAACTGTACCATAAGATTAATCCCTTAGAGTATGTCCAATGGTTTTCTAACCATTAGTTTAACTAGTGGTTGGTCCGCGCGAAAAATTATTTATTTTCCAATAAATTGATTAATATTTTTTATATCATATCCTTTGTTTAGGCTTGTATAACTCTATACTTTATTTTTATAGCAGTTGTGGATTTAGGTTAAAAAAAAATTCGGAAATCATGACATCTTTTTTTTAAAAATAATTCTCCATTTATTTGGATAGAATAATCTAAAGGCTCTTGTTTATACATAAAATGATATTTATTCATTTTTGTTCTTGTATTTATTGTATTACTTTCAGTCTTGTTCCATTTTTTAACTGTAATTTTTTAAAAATCTTGTTTTGATTAACTATTAAATTTTCATTATGATTTTGTATCAATATCTTATTAATTTCACTTAACTTGAGTTTCATGATTTAAAATAAAAAGATCTATCAGATTAATTGTTTTTATTTTATTTTTGTTGATCTTGGTTATAACGAAACTTGTAAAAAGTACATCATCGTGTATGAATAATTATATTATCCACTTTTATGAAATTGCACTATATATTCTTGAAATTTATGGTTTTGGATTATATTATTTATTTGTAGTTAAATTTCTTTTTTTTATTTGGTTTATATGCTGTTTTTATTTCCTTAACTATTTTTATTGTGGTTTTCCATTAATTTTTTTTTAAATTTTCTCTAAGTTTACGTCTAGTGATCAACTTTTATTGTGGTTTTCCATAAATTTTTAATTTTCTCTAGATTTAAGTTTGGTAACCAATAAAAGGTTAAATTTTTACTACGCATAAACATTGCGATAACTTATCTTACCAATCTAAAGTGGTTAAGCCCACTAAAATAATTACAGCCAATGCGAGGGTTTACACAGCTCAAAACCTTAAATATACATAACCTAAATGAGGCCATGTACCCAAAAAAATCAGGAGATTATTTTGTTAGGTTTAGTGCAGTAGATGACGTCCACTAATTTAAAAATAATTCAAATTAAATAATGCTCATAACCAACTCAACTATTTAAATGGCATTGTACCAAAGATAAGTAAATAAAAACACTTTGGTGCTGAGTAAAAGTATGTGGATTACAGTATTATTGAAGAAAAACATAAAATTTTGAAACAAACAATGGAATTGAATTTTGCAAATTCCAAGTCTCCATAGTTGGAGTGATCAGTATTTCGAGCTTACTTTGAACCGGGGGCCTTTTCATCATCAATGGGAGTCTCGGTGGAGGTCAGGACTGAATCAGTATGTGCAGGCTCTGGGTCAGTGCTGGCTGGACATCCTTCAATAATTGGAACATCATCTGGCCCGATTGTGTGATACGAACAACTGCTTTTCACCACTGGATTTGGGACCATAGAAAGTTTAACAGCTATAGACATATCATCGCTTGTGTGGTGCTATATTAGAAACTCCACAGTTGCTGACAATATTTTTTTCAAATGTGAAGCCTAGATAAATGAGCAAACGCAGAAAGCAAGCAGCAAAAAAGTCTCTTATTTTCAAGTAAGAGACGTTTTGATTGGTTAATTGTGCGCAGTATGAAAAAGGAGAGACAACAAAAAAAATAACAACACATGTAAATTGGTCATGTTGTGACAGTACACATGAGAACTGAGCTAAATGCAATAATAACAGTGATCCTTATTCAGTGAACGTACCTGTAGGGGTGAATTCAGAACGTAGATATTAAGTTCAGAGAGTCTGACAGATTCAAGTTTCTTAACACCACCATATTTTGGAAGATATACCAGAGGAACCACTCTCTGCTCTGCAGAGCCTGCATCTGGTATGTTTAATGTGGGAACTAACGTCGTAATAATCGTGAAGTAGTAAGTAATTGTAGGAAGAAATAACAGACTCTTTTAAGAAACACTGAGTGGCTTGGCTTTCATGATAAAAGTAGAACTGTGTCCCTAATGTGACGTTTAGGACTAAGCGACCTGCACAAACAGATTAAGAGAGCATGAAAACTGATGCGTTCATGTTATTGTAAATCACATATGCACAGACAAATAATTTGGGATTTATGTTGGTTGCAATCATTACCTTTTGTCTCCACATCCAAGAGTACTAACTTGTCACGCAACCTTATCAAACACACTGACACACAGTGGTTGACCTGCAGAGGTTGATGGGGTTTATCAGTAAGAAACATCTATCAAGTTAAATAAAACTTTTAAAACTTAAAACTTAATGGTGCTTGCGTAGGGACTACGTACCTGTCCAGCTGGATCGTGACCATAACACGCTGTATCGACTCGTTTTCGTCATTGTAGATGGTGTGTATACTCCTATCCTGACCAAAAATATCTGAAATGTACATAATTGTAATATACACCCGAAACTGAGGTAGTACAACCTCGACAAAGCTGGTATGCTCGGTAAATCGAATACAGACAGGAGAGGCCCACAGTTTGAAGTGATTATTGCTTCTAGCAATATAGAACACACTAAGCTCGTAGACAGCGCCTTCACTCAGTAGATTTTTAAAACTGTAGAGCCGATGTGCGGTGATGGTACCTTGTATCAACATCGACTGCAAATGAAAACAGTGGGAATTTTAGGCGGACCGAATGAGGTGTTCCTTAAATCAAGTTTTTATAAATAAATTTAGATTATCAGTACCTTCTTGTCAAGCAATACCATGTTCACCACCAATAAGCTCGTCTCCTTTCTTCAGAGTACCCACTCCCATAATTGAAGAAGACGTGTCACCACCACGTCCTCAAAACGACCAGTCTCCAAGTCAGAAATGTATAATTGGGAAATCCCCTTTTTTTTTTAGCTTCAGTTTGGTGAGAAATCGAACCGCCTTCAAAAAGAGAATTGGAACAGAGACTTAAACTGAGAATGTATTGAAGTGGAGATGAGAGTAAGGTAACCATAAATTAGGCGTTACGGGGAGGCTTTTGGGAGAACCGTAGCCGAAGGGTTGGCGAGAGAAACCCAGATCTGGCGAGACATTGGAAATGCGTCGAAGAAGAAGAAGGAATCGCCACGTAAAGTTAGATTTTTTTTTTACTAAGCTGACATGGCATCTTAAGACAATCTGATTGGCTTGAATTTCTGATCCTACGTGGATAGGCTCAATAGAGCTCATATATCCCTTTTAATATAGTATATATATATAGATTATTAAGTGTGTACTTTATGAAGTTAAGAACCCTTGTTAATATAATTAGTTATGTAAAGGTCTAATGGGAGAGAACTCCTTCGAGGTTCTTAAATATATTTTTTTTAGAAGGTGAATTATTAAATTTAAATTTTACAAAACTTATAAATTATTAGATTTCATATAATTTAAACAAATATGACATAAAACATATTAAAAATAGAAATACAAATTTATAATTATAAATTTTAAACAAACAGGAAAGAAAAGCATAAATAAAAATTGGTAGACGAGTTCAAAACGTTGAGTGTTCCCTTAACAGCAGGATCAAAGAAAGTTATAAAGATCATTCACAATCCACAAAGAAATGAAAACAACTACTTGAGGGGATAAAGAGCAAAATCTGGGGGTCTTTGACATCATAACAAAATGGGGAAGCAGTGTGGAAAACACCTTCGCATCCATCAATAGCAGAGTCGAATGATCCTTCTTCCAGAAGGTCTGCTTTGAACAAGTGAAGTCTTTCCTTTGCACCTTCCAAGGAACCAAGTGTTGGGTCTTTTTCGGATCACCTAAAAGGGTGAATCATGAAAGAATCAACAACAGAATGACAATAAAAGACAAGACTTTGATATGTAACAAGCAGAGACAAAAGGAGATCAAGGGATCATCCAAAGCATCGATCTTTAAAATGTAGTTTTGGAACAGGTGAGAAAACCAAAACCAACATGGGACATAAACACATTGATGCATTGTTAGAAGATCTTTAATATATATAAAACAGAGCTTTCCAATCATCATTATTCATCATAGGATGGAGCTTGCCTTCTGCCCTTTGCTCTTCTTCTTCTTTTGCTAAGGCGGTAGCAACACCACTCGTATGGCTGCGTCAAATACAGCTTTCACATTCAGCATTTTAAACATCATGGTTTTTTCATGTCGAAGATCTAAAGAGCAGCAACACACACACACACACACACACACTTGTGTCACAACTAGTAAATAAAAAGGTGTGAGATCATCAATGTTAAGTAATCTCACCAAGCTTTGATCCAACAAGGATGATGGGGACACCAGGCGCGTAATTTCAACTCCGGGATCCACTGCAAACACACACAAGAGGGAGAGTAAACAAAACTTGCACCAAGACAAGATCTTAAGTTATTAAGAAAGAAAGACCAATATGAGAACAAAACAACACTTGCACCAAAACGTCTCCAATTTCTAATAAAACTTATTAAGATCCAACAACACTTGCAACGATTAGAATGAGTGAAAATAACATTAAAAAAAGAAGCAAAGATGGAAGAAGAAAGAAAGAAAGAGCACTTACTTGCTGAACTCTATAGTGTTTTTGAATAATGAATATCTGAGAAGGAGGTAAGAACTTCGATAAAGCTTTGATCAGTAAAGGAAATGGCATCCATGGCGATCTCAATCTCCTTGGACTTCCTGCAAAAGTCAATAAGGAATCAATAACAGAGGAACAAAGAAGAAAACTCAGTTTAAGTTTTGTTTTTGCTTACGGTTGAAGTTAAATGGAGTTTTGATGCAGACAAGAAACTCAGGCAAGACGTGTGTGTTCATGTGTGTGCTCCACACAATATACTTCTTCGGAGAAGCTAAATCATCCACACCAGAATCAAACTCTGGTGAGCTAGGACAAGACTGAGTCGACCCTCATGGAACAACCTCGGAGGCATCATACGACGAAATCGAACGCTCTCGAATCAAACGAACATCAATCGAACCATAACTAGATCGAAGATCTATGGATCTTATACAAAAACTGGAAATCCAAAACAGGATGAAGACGTATCAAGAAGGAGATCGAGATCAGAATCTAGAGAGAAGATGGAGTGATCGAGACTGGAGGAGGAAGAGAAAAACTGATTTTGGATCAAAACGCCCACCAAGGAGAGAGAGACATAAATGAGAGGTCCAATACGAAAATGACAAGTAAGTGACACGTAAGTGACACGTAAGGGACACGTAAGGGTGCTTACCGACTCTAAGAGCATCTGCATTGAAGGTTCAATGCCCAGATTCACACCATTCCCAAAAAAAAAAAAATTATAATATTCTCATTTTTATGAACTAACCCCTTGCAGGTTCGCTGGGATGAACTCGGTTCATCACTGTAATGCGGGTCCCACGCCACGTGACGGTCCGCGATTGGTCCGCTTATTATTATTATTATTATTATTATTTTTGTTTGTTTTTTGATGCAGATGCTCTAAAAATCTCATATTAAGAGGCGGTTATGTGTTTTTTTATTCTTTTTCATTTTTTTTTGTTTTTTGTTTAAAACCCCTCTTAAGAAGTGCCGATGGAAGTGGTCTTAGCTCTGGTTAATGATGATTCTAGGTGGTCATGTTTTGTGCTGGGTTCTGTGGACTTTCGGTCTCTTTTAATTGCTAGATGATGATGACTATATTTCTGAGAGTTACTCAATGTGATCCACAAAACTTTATGACCGTTTTGTGGAATTTTATGTTAGTTTCGTCCGGCTACGATGAGTTAGTGATTTGTTGATTTGTATGTTTTTTGGTTATCGGATTATCTGATTCATAAACTGAGTAATTCTGTATTATAGAAAAAGGAAGTTCGCTGGTAAATACTTGGAAAGTGGATTGGATGTAACTATTTATAAAGTGTACAAAAAAGAGAGGATAATATAGTGTAAATAGTAAAACAAAACCTTTGTGAAATTCTATTGAAATCTTTTGTTTCATTAATGTTGGCAGAAATAAACAAAATAGCATCACAAGTAGAAATATGCTGTGAATAAAATGTCTCTGTTGATCTTGGAAACAGATTCTTCTAGTTTAGCTTCAAGCTGTGTTGCACCTAAATATTCCAGCTAATATGAACTTTGACAGAACTTCCTCCATTCTCGTTTCAAGAACCCTTTGACAACATGACAATCTCCATGATATCATAAAACTTGCATTTTTCCCAAAAATCAATGTCGATATCGACCTGTCACATAAAAACTAAAAAGCTATCAAACCCAAATCTTGAAGTGGTCAGGTTTCTTGGATGAGCAGGGGGAAATCGTGTTAGTGAATACCTAAGGCAAGACAGCCGAGCTGGCCAATCAAGAGATTGAGAACCTGAACGCTATTAGGAACCAGATGCAGGTAGCTATTGGCTCACTTCTCAAGGTGTGTGTTTTTGCTCTTTCATTATGAGGTCTCTTAGTTTTGTTCGTGTCTTAACTTTGAACCATTCTGTATCAAGGATGATGGCATTCTGGTTATTCCAACGAAACTATCTATTCCTCCAGACCTTGATAGCAAAGAGATCGTATCCGACAAATATCAGAACCACGCTTCAAGTCTACTCTTTTTTTGTTTCATCTGATTCCCTGCATAAATGCACAAAACATTAAAATGAGATTCTGTCATAGAATGAGAAACAACGAAGGATTCTGATTCTTTATAGCATAGTAACAATTAGAAAAACTAACCATGCAACTTCAACCTCTTCCTTCAAATATGTAGAACAGGTTCCCAAACTGAATCAGACTACCAATGATGAGAATCGAACACCAAATGTGTGTGTTTATATCAACCATTCTCTCAACGCTATATCAACAGAATACCAGTGATGAGCTCTCAACACCGAATTTGTATACAGAACCAAAATTTAATTTTATACTTTCTCCGGTTTCCTCTACCAACCATTCTCTCAATGTTATATCTCTTGTCACCTGAGCAGGATAATATATTCAGAAAGTTTTAGAGTCAAAAGGTTCTAGACAGATACTGAGAGCCCGTAACATATTACCATAGCGACAAAACGGCCAAAAGATTGTGCTAAATTTCACATATGATTTAAAGAAACAACATATTCAGTGGAATCAATTACCTTATCATCTACCAGAACCATATTGATCTCCATTAGCTCTCCACCTTTCTTCACATTCCTAGCTTACCAGAAAAGGAGGAAACGGGTAAGAACAGTCTCCTTACGCTGACCAGCCTTCTGAGGATTTGCCATTTTAGAAGATTGCAATAAGAGTAGAAGATAGGGAGACGAAATAGTGAGCTAAGGCCTCTCCATCAGGTTTCATATACATATATGGTCGTCGAATTTGGTGAGGAACGCATGGAAAGGTGAGACGTTACAGAGAGGTGATCGTTGTCTTTGATCTCTGCAACTTTCGTCGGCTGAGGTTACAAATGTCTAAAGGCAGAAGACGACTAAACTTATTCTCACTACACTAAGCCTGAAATCTACAAACATTCATAAATAGATATATAATTGGGCCATGAATGTTTCTCAAAGCCAAAATCGAAAAACAAAACTCAATTCAAAAACATGAGCGAATGATAAGATGACACATGGCGAAAAATGCCCAAAAAAGAAAAAAAACTCTATTTTATTAGTAAAGATCCACGAACATTATAGGTTTTTTTTTTGCTAAAAAACATTATAGTTTTGTAATGTCATGTGCAAATTTGAATTTCAATATAGAAAAGATAGTCACACACAACTTTTACACAAAAAGATTGATCACTTAGAAAGAAAATAGTGGATTAAACAATCTGTTAGGGAATAAGGTTTTAGTGAAAGCATCCTTATATTTACTCTTTACTTTATCATCTTTAATATATAATGCATATTTATGTTTATGTAATAATTTGCTTTCAAGTTTCTGTGGAGATTATAATCTTATATATGAAGTAAGAAAGAACACTGGATCAAGTTTACAAAATATGAAGATACATATACCAAATCACCAGTCTTAATGTATATCTTCAAGATAACCCAAGTGATTAAAGATTAAACAAACCACCTCCTCGTTCTCAACTTGATAAACAGATCTCTAACAATGGCATGAACTTATTAAGCAAAAAAAAAAAAAAAATGGCATTAACATATATATACATATAACTTTCTTCACTTTAAATTATATACAAGATAATGAAGATCTTATAGAAATCGAAACACTTACAAATCGATCAAATGCAACTCAGCAGATAGGCAACTATATTGTTTCAAGATCTCTACCAAATTGGTGATGGAAGGAGAAGCTTTGATCAAAAAAATATTTTGAATATATTGATATTTAGTCAAGGAATTTTGACCCGAACTGAGTTGGAGTAAACCGATTCAATTTCTGAAATCCATTAATTTATTAACCTTCTAACTAATAATTGGAGTTTCAAAAATATAATGCTGATTAGTTAAGCAGCTACAAACAAATCAACACTTGGAAACAATATACACAATTTACAAAAACAATAATATTTGCTTATATAATAAAAGGGAATATATCATAAAATATATTTTATTTGATCTTTTAACATATAAACACTGCAGAACTAATATAACACTTATAAGCAAATTGAAACAAAATATAAATAACTTTTCAGTTTTACTTAGATACACTTTTAACTAAGATCAATACCAATGACATTGACTTCTACAAATAAATTAATCAACTAACAAAATTTAAAACTTAAAATAAATAAATTATATAATTATTAGTTGTAAAAATAGAATTAAAGTTCTTAAAATTTAATTTTAATTCTTGTTTTGCTTTGGAGTGTAAGATAGTGTGTTTTTCCCCCTCTTGTAATAGTAGTATTTTAGTAGATACGTGGCTGCTTTTGACTTAGAGCTAAGATTCGTTCGGACAAAGAGTTAAAAGAGAAAGAGAACGTGTTCCGGTTCGGAAGTAGAAAAAACAACAAGCAGTGTGTCATAAAAAAACATAAACGTGAGGGGGTCTCTTCTTTTCACCCGCAAAAAACCTACCCCTGTCGCCTGCGAATCACAACTTCGCCTCAAATTCTGATCTATTCGCAACGAAGCCGAGCGATAAATCGAATCGCATGATCGATCTGGTTTGATCTTCCCTCCTCCTCCTCCTTCAATACTCTTTCTCGAAATCGAATCTGATAATAAACTTGATTGTTGTCTGTTTTTTTGATTCTTCGATTTGTGTTGTTGTTGGTGTAGATCTGAGGCGATAGAATCAGATTTTATGAGCGATGTTCAGTGATCGGCGGAAGCGGGATATGGCCACCAATCACGGTGGATACCTGAACAACAACAACAAGCCTTCTTATGGAAGAGGCGGCGGCGGAGGAAGTATGGTGGTTCTTTCTCGGCCGAGAAGCTCGCAAAATGCTGGGCAGAAGCTATCAGTACCACCTCCACTGAACCTTCCTTCACTCCGTAAGGAGCATGAGCGCGTTGATTCATCCGGTTCCAGCTTTCTCTCCGGAGGTGGAGTCTCTGGGAGTGGAGCTAGACCAGCTTCCTCCGGGATGGGATGGAGTAAGCCTGCTTCTGACCGTGTCGAAGAACCGTTGATACGGGCTGTAGAGAAAGTTTCGACCTTGAGGGGTGAAGATTTTCCATCTCTCAAGGCCTCTCTACCTTCAGCTTCTTCAGTGTCTGAGACACAGAAACATAAAGATGGTCTGAATCAGAATCAGAATCAGAAACAGAATCAGAAGCGAGAAGAGTTTCCGAAAGAGAACAGAGCTGTGAGACCTCAGAACCGGTTCTTAGGTAATGAAGAGTTGAGCGAGAGACCTAGTTTTTCAGATGGGGTGAAGAAAAAGGATTACCTTCTTCCAGGCCCATTGCCTATTGTTCGTATGTCCCCGCGGTCCGATTGGGCTGACGATGAGCGCGACACTAGTCACGGCTTCAGAGATAGAGATTACGGCTATTCAAAGAGTGAACCAGTAGTAGTAAGGGAGGCCAATGCTTGGAGAGCCTCCTCACCTCTCCAAAACGAAGTTGCAAATAACAATAATAATAATAACAATAGAGGTATTTACGGAGCAAGGCCGAATAGTAGAGGCAGAGAAGGTCTTAAGAAAAGTAACTACGTCTTGTCAGGACCAAGAGATAATGTTTGGAATAGCTCCGGAGCTAGAGAGGCTCATGGAGGAGGAAGGCAACCATGGAGTAATAACAATGGAGTTGATCATCAGAATAGAGATAAACGCCCTTTATTCAAGAACGACAAACCTCATGTGGAAGATCATTTCGGCGACTCTGGATTCGATGTCCACGATCCTTTCCCGGTACTTGGCGTTGCCAAAAAGAAGAAAGAGGCTTTGAAGCATTCGGAGTTCCACGACCCCGTCCGGGAGTCATTCGAGGCTGAGCTCGAGCGGGTTCAGAAGATGCAGGAAGAGGAGCGCCGGAGAATCATCGAGGAGCAGGAGAGGGTGATCGAGCTAGTTAGAACTGAAGAAGAGGAGAGGCTGCGGCTGGCTCGGGAGCAAGACGAGCAGCAGAGCAGGTTAGAGGAAGAGGCCAGAGAAGCCGCCGTTAGAAACGAGCAGGAGAGGCTAGAAGCCGCGAGGAGGGCGGAGGAGCTGAGGAAGTCGAAAGAAGAGGAGAAGCATAAGCTGATCTTGGAGGAGGAGAGGAGGAAGCAGGCTGCCAAGCAGAAGCTTCTAGAGTTGGAAGAGAAGATCTCGAGGAGACAAGCCGAAGCCGCCAAAGGATGCAGCAACTCTTCAGAGGATGTTGTTAAAGAGAAAGAGTCTTCAGATGTTGATTGGGAAGACAGCGAGAGGATGGTGGATAGGATCACTACTTCATCAGCTTCTAGAGACGGCTCCTTTGGGTTCCAGGATAGGCACAAGCCCTTTTGGAGAAAGGAAGATGTAGAGAGTGGTGGCAACTCGAGGTTTATTGAGAATGTTCCGCAGAGAGATGTAGGTGAAGGTTTCCCCAAGGAGTTCTTTGGGACAGCTGGATACATCGGCAATGCAAATTCCTACTTCAAACCTGGATTCCCCGAGCATTCAGTTGATCAGAGCTGGAGAACTCCTGGAGACGGAAGATCCTACGGTAGAAACTACGGGATGGAACAACCAGAACCAGAGCAGCAGCAGTATGGTAATAACCCCGGGTGGGGACAAAGCCAGAGCCGTGGACGCCGCGGTGGTGCATACCCTTCTTATCCGGAGAAGCTGTATCCGAATCATGAGGAGGATGATTACTACCCTTTTGGAAGACCAAAGTATTCAGTCAGGCAGCCACGTGTACTCCCCCCTCCTCCGCAGGAGTCTAGGCAGAAGCTGCCCTTCAGAAGCGAGGCTGAGCACCATCCTGGCCCCTCGACGTCTGTTCTCGCCAGCTATATTGGGGATCTTCAAGACCATCATCATGTGATGTCGGGAACTGGTATGGATGATCATCGTTTCGATAGCAAGCTGACCGGAAGATGCGACTCTCAGTCTTCGCTTTCCATCACCAGCACGCCTGATTCACTTGTTCATATCTCTCATGATGATTTGGACGAATCAGGGAACTCATCTGTGTTGGTATCTTCCAGAAAGGGAGACGGTGATGCTGGGAAGGATAGTTTGATGAATGCTACGTGTCCTGTGTCTTGTTGGGATAACGAAGAGTGGGCTCTTGACAACAACGAACGGTTGCAGGAGCAAGAAGAGTACGACGAAGATGAAGATGGGTACCAGGAGGAGGATAAAGTCCAAGGAGTTGATGAGAACATTGATCTTACACAAGAGCTTGAAGAACTGCATCTCCAAGAGAAAGACTCTAACCTAGTCTTGGGCTTTAACGAAGGAGTCGAGGTTGAGATACCTAGTGATGACTTAGAAAAATGTCAACAGAAAGACAGTTTCTTAGACGGTGAAAGACCTTGTAGCTGTGATGAACAAGCCGCCAAACCTGCTGAAGTTTCTGATAATGCGTCTACGAGCTTTCAGGGTACTGAAACCAACTCAGCGAGTTACCCAACAGTTTCTACTCATCTTGTGGCACCGCCTTACAGCATTGGTCTGCACCAGTCACATGTACCTTCTGCTTCAGCACAGATGGAGGATCGTGTTCAGTTTCAGTTTGGATTGTTTTCTGGTCCATCACTGATACCTTCTCCTTTCCCTGCCATACAGATTGGTTCCATCCAAATGCCTCTTCCTCTTGATCCTCAGTTCGGCTCCTCGCTTACTCATATCCAACAGCCTCAGTCACCATTCATTCAATTTGGTCAGCTAGGATACACATCCCTAATAACCCAAGGGGTACTCCCACCACCTCAAAATCCTGGATCCATGGCCACTGGCCAGCTTGGTCAAGGTAGAAATGCAGCAGCGCCTGCCTCAAACCCTCAGATCAGTGTTCTTAGGAGACCAGTGGATGTTTCTGATGGGAACAAACTAAAGAATGCCAATATCTCTCCAGCGAGCGGTGAGGTTGCTGTGCCGCCACCTCATAAGCAAGGAGAGTTCTCTGGTAAGTCCGAACCAGCCTCGAGAAAAATGAGCCATGGAAGATCAAATTTTGCTGATAGACAAACAGGAGGAGGCCAAGTAGTTAGTAGAAATTCTGGCGGCACTGGTGAGGCTTCTCGGGGAGATGCTGGTGGTTATAGAAGATATCAACGTCAAAGGGTTGAGTTTAGGGTTCGGGAATCAAACTGGCCTTCTGAGGAGAATCGAAATGGCAATGGAAAGTCTCAAAATTCTAACAAAAGTGGGAGTAGAAAGTATGTTGTGTCCAAGTCCCAGAAGTATTCCTCAGATAGCTCAGTGTCTGGTTCGAATTCTGTTCAGAAAGTTGAAGGTCCTAGTGATGATAATGATGATGATTTTATTGAGGTGAGATCGAAAAGACAAATGCATAATGATCGTCGTGAACAGAGAGAGAAAGAAATAAAGGAAAAGTCCCAGGCGTCAAAGGTTCTGTTGCAATCTAAAACTCTACTTGTAAGCTGTTATTCTAGTCTCAGGTAATTCTTAGTAAAATCGAAATTATTTTATTGCAGGCATCCAGGAAACCTCGGTCAACTGTGCAGAACAGTACTGCTGCAGCCAGGTCCAACAGAAGTCCACCAGGTGGCAGGGTTGTGAACACTAAGCAGATTAATCCTGTCTCCAACAGACATCTGTTAGCCCCAATAGGCACACCTTCTCCTAAAACAGATTCTCATGGTGATGAAAAAACTGGGAGCAGCAGGTACTTTCCTCTATTTGATCAAATGTATGATCGTGTTTTGTGTTCACAGAGATTATCCCTGATCAAATGCGTTTGTGTTCACAGAGATATCCCTGATCACAATCCAGCGTCAAGTTTTGTATTCAGCAACAAAAATAATGTTCAAACGTCTGTGGGGACTTGGAGCAACCAACTCACCGATCAGCCGGTGAGTTACATACTTTGTTCGATGGGTGCTGAATTGTTGATTGAGAAAACGGTTTCTGGGTTTTTGATGACCATGTTTTAAAATAATATAGTAGTTGGTATTGATTAATCTGATTTGTGAATCGATGCTAGTCTTGTATTTAGTTGTGTGAGCTGCTTCACTGTCTTAAAAGGTTTTTTGATTTAGCATGTACGCAGCTGAGTCAGAATGTTATTAAGCTTAACTTTTTTTTTTTGAGCAACGTATTAGCTTAACAGAGAAAGATTTTTTTTATGCTTCTGTGAAGTACCTTAGTTAGTATAATCTTAACTAAGTTAATTCACGAAGCATAGAACAGATCTTTCTCTACTACTCCCTTGAAAAATAAAAGGAAACGGATGAGGGAGGAGTTCTTATGTTAATGTTCATGAATTTTCATATTTTCACCATAATCATAAACTTCTGCTAATTTTCAGATATTGACTTGTTCAGTAAAGAGAAATTACAAGGATCAGTACCTGTTAATAATGTAGTTTAGTTTCTCAAATGACTGTGTTCCATTTCCATGCATATGCAAATAAATTTTGTGTTTTGTTTTGGTTTTGTAGGTAATGGCCCTAACCCAGAGTCAGCTTGATGAAGCCATGAAACCTGCGTCTCTTCTTTCATGTGTTTCTGTTGAGAATGGTGTCAACCGAATTAGCGAGCCAAATCCTAAATCAACCTCCTCTGTCGCGCCGCAGAAGAACAATACTTTTCCAAGCCCAGTAAACTCATTACTTGCAGAAGGCAAAATCCAATTTGGTGAGCTGATGGTTTAGAGACAGCCCCTGCTTGTCCCCTTTTGAATGGCTCTTCTTTGCATATAAATAATGATGCCTCTCTTTTGCTTCTGTTATCAGGGGCAGTTACATCTTCTTCCTCTGTTATTCCTCCTTGTGGTGAGAACAACAGTTCTTTATACTTTGAAAAGGATAGAGCCCCATCATCATCCACTGGCATGGAGATTTGTGAAGCAGAAGCTGCTGCGTCAGCCATTGCCGTTGCAGCCATAACTAGTGATGAAACCGGTGGGAGTACTGGTTCTGTATTACCTGCTGAAACCAAAGTTTATGGAGGAACAAGTGGTAATATTTACTTTATGTTGTCTTTCTGCATTTTCCCAAATGGTTATTTGTTGTCTGACATAATCTCTTACGCATTGGCAGGCACTGTTGTGGCGCAGCCTAGTCTATCAAAAGCTGAAGAGTCTCTCACTGTTTCTCTCCCAGCAGATCTTTCAGTGGAAACGCCAATCTCTCTGTGGCCACCAGTGCCAAGTCCACACAACTCAAACCAAATGATCAGTCACTTTCCTCAAGCCCCTCCTCATTTCCCTTTCTATGATATGAACCCCATGTTGAGAGGACCTATCTATGCCTTTGGCCCACACCATGACTCGGGAGCAAACCAACCACAGTCTCAGAAAGGTCCTTCCGGTCCACCTACGACGTGGCAGCAGCAGCAGGGTCATTCGGGAGTAGATTCCTTCTACGCTCCTGCCGGTTTCACTGGTCCTTTCCTAACTCCACCTGGTGCTATACCTCCTGGAGTTCAGGGCCCTCACATGTTTGTTTATAACCACTTTGCACCCGTTGGACAGTTTGGAGGGTTGAGTTTCATGGGCACAACTTACATCCCGTCTGGGAAACAACCGGATTGGAAGCACAACCCTATGGTGTCTTCTTCTCAGGCTGGAGGAGATGGTGGTGATGTGAACAATCCAAATGTGTCTCCCATGCAGTGTAACGTTGTGCCTGCTTCTCTTCAACACCTTGCTATGCCTTCTCCTCTTGCCATGTTTGAACCATCCCCTTTCCAGGTATTTGACCCAATCTCTCTCTCTCTCTCTCTCTCTCTTAGTCATCTGGTAGAATCCATGGATTCATATTTATTTATATTGGTGTGGGTCAGTCTTCTTCTTCTCAGGAGATGCCTGTTCGAGCACGGTGGCCTTATATGCCGTTTCCGGGCCCCCCAACAATGCAAATCCAGAATCAGCAGGAAGCAGCAGTCGATGGCTCACCATCTCAGTTTAACAACAACAACAACATGCTTCCTCCTCCCGCCAACAGATATCCAAACATCCAAACACCCACGGTGGCAGATGCAGTGGACTCCTCAAACTCTTACGGTTCTGCTTCACAACCAAAACCTATCACCACCTTGTCCGATCCCAACACTCAGAATCCAGCTAATCCTGCCTTCAAGCCATCACGAACACCACAACAACAACAACAGCAACAATCCTCCCAGGAGAAGAACACACAGTCTCAGCATGTTGGTGGGTCCAGCCACCACAATCAACATCAACACCAGCATAACAGAAGGTCAGGCTTCCATGGGAGAAACCAGGCCGTAACTAGAGAGAGAGGCTACCATAACAACACAAAGGTGAAGCAAATTTATGTGGCTAAGCAGAGTAGTAGTAACAGCAACAACGCATCTGCCTCTGCCTCTTCCACCACAACCACTTCGCCTTCAATATGATGGGTGGTCATTATCATTATCCATATGTCCGCTTAAGATTATATGAACACAAGTCAAATAACATAAGCAGCTTTGGCTTCATAAGGAGATGTCCTTCTTTTTGTATTTCTCATTGGATAAAAATAGATTTGTCTTATTTGCTCTCGTTTGGGGTTTCGCTATATGGAACTTTGGTATCATTAGTTTTGAATTTATGTTTTGGGTGAAATACCTTATTCATAGTTCCAATGTTTTCCCCATAATATATATCTCTTGTCAACATTGTCTTGTATTATTTTTACAAAGCAGTAAACTCTTTTTAATTTTTGTAATGTCTTTTGCTTGTTTTACTGAATGTATTAAACTGAAAACTATTTACCGACTGATTTTGACTTAAAAAGTTAAAATGTGACTTTACATTCATTACAAGTTTTATAAAGCCGAAATGCCAACTCAAATTTGTTAAGCCTGCAATATCCCAATATCAGACTATATGTTAACTCTCAAAGTGAATCATACACAGGTTCGAATGTCTCAGTGGAAGGTACACTAGGTTTTAAGGAGACTCAGCAACTCAGTCATTAACACTTGAGAAACTTTTAATCCGAAGAGATTTTTTACACAGAGCCAAAACTTGATGTTCACATGTATAAATTTGGTTACTGTTCAATCTGAAGTCGACCTGTACAAGTTGTAAGCACGATTTGATGATTAGTTATTTGAAAAACATTTATTTAGAACTTTTTCTGAATAGCAAATGCATTGACTTCTTGTAGTATAACTTTTTCTGAATAGCAAATGCATTATGCATGCTCTGAACGTATAAAGTAAATATGGTACTAAAGAATTTGTATGTTGTATCAGATGTCTTATGTGAGAAATAGATGATCTAAGTCACCTTGTTTACCAATGCTCCTGCTGAGGTGATTTTGAATTGATACCAAAGCTTAAATATAATATACTGATTTGAAAATTTTGAAAAATGTTCGAAGGAAAACAGTTTACTTAAAACAGTCTTTTGCTATGAGACCATTTGCTCAGCACATAAGATCGTTTCACATACACACACTTTTCTATAATTTTCAAACTCGTAAATTGCATCACTACATGCCTTTTGACTAATTTTCAAACTCGTAAATTGCATAATGCATTTGCTATTCGGAAAAAGTTATACTGCAAAAAGAACACAACAAAATCAAAGAATATACTTTCGCAAATCGTATAATGGGTGTCTATATAAAATCATATAAGACATAGTAACAGAACATAAAGCAATCAATCAAGTCATTGTATAATGAGCAATAATGTAATATACAGACAGGTTGGGTCCAAAATAAATTGGTAATTCACTACAGTATGTGTAATATTACAAATGATGCATGGGCTCCACGTCTGTTTGGCCGTTTCAAACAGCCGTTAATTATTAACGCCGTTAGTTTTCATCTCGGTGGGGATTGGTTAACGGTGCACGCCACCACTCTCGCCCACTGCTTCAGCTTCGTCTTCACCGTCTGCGGATCATCGCCTATTCAAATAATCTTATTAGTACAACTAAACGACAAATTCTCTGTTGTGTATATATATATATAGGTTTGTACATACTGGTTCTGTATAACGTGGAGGGGCTGGTATCGCCGTCGGAGAGCGAAGACGACGACTTGTTAGAAACGGCGTCGTTGTAGCTCTTTTGAACGGCGTAGTAGAGTTCCAAAGCGGGAAGCGTGTTGGACAATCTCGGATCGGTGACTTCAGGGGATTCGAATCCGAACCCGAGTTCGATACTGGCTTTGAGTTCGTCGAGATCGTCGTCCGTCAAGCTCTTTCCGCGGCGGCGGTTGCGGGAGATGTCTCGGCGCTTTGACCAAGCTTCCTCGCGGATGAGATCAGGCGACCATGAGTGTTGCTTGGAGAGAGAAGTAGACGGAGGCACGTGGAGGCGTCGCACTTCCCCAGACGAGGGGGTGTGCGGCGGCGGACGGCGAGTTTCAGGCTCAATGGTTGGTTTTTTGGTAAATAAGTGGAAAGTCATCTGGTGAGAGATAAAAGTTAGTTGAGGATTAGTTATAAAGGAGTGAGAGTGTTGCCGACTCAGAGAAGTTGGGCCGGCCCAAGTCATGATGGCCTGGCTCTTACTGTATTTTTATTATAATATAATATGTGTGATTTACCTGGAATTATTAAAGCGTAAAACAAGTTGTCATTTGGATAATATATACTTAGAAAAATTGGATATTCTACTTTTTTAATTATAGAATAAAGACATTCCACGACTTAAAAGTCTTATCGAAAATCTTTGTAGTGTATTACTTTAATGTATTTGAAATACTACTTGGTTCATTTTCAATAAACGACCTTAAATAATAACATCATTATATAACGTCCTTTCGAAGGAAAATAATATTGTTTTAATACCAACTGAGGAGAAATGATTTAGTTTAGGATTCTCTTTTTTAAACAGATTTAGTTTAGGTTTCTCTTTTTTAAACAAATTTAGTTTAGGATTCATTCTAGCCAAATCAGGTTCTTATGGCCCAGTAACTAAACGATGGATGAAGCTATCTTGCCTCCATGGGTTTATTTCATTCAAGCTATCTTGGGCCGCTTGGCTTCAATCATTTTGATAAGAGAACCTCCAATCTTTTTCTTTTTTCTTTTTTTTTTTTTTTTTTTGTCAACTGAGAACCTCCAATCTTAGAATCCGCAAGATCCAGCTTAAATGTTGAAAACTGAAAATACAGTAGGAATCTCACAACGTGTAATTCATTAATGTCTTAAATCAAATGTGCCCTAAAAATTAGTTAATAGCCGAACTAACGGTGCTTAAATAAAAGTATAAAACTTTAGTCCTTGAAGTAAATACGGTAACGGGAGCAGAATAAGTTGTTGAAACGAAAAAGGTCCAATTTAGACAGTGAACCAAACTTAACAGACTCATTATGTTCATAGCCAGTTATAGTTATGTGAAACTCATTGTGGGGGTGGTGTGGGGAGTTCTTTCTTTACCCGTTAAGAGTTTGATGAGCGCATTGGATAAGCATGCTCTGAAAATTATAATATATATTATTGATGTATGTTTTTATATGTAACGAATTAGTTTTATTGACCAATATTACTTGTTCCAAAAAAAAAAAAAAAAAAAAAAAAAATTGACCAATATTACTTTACTTATTATTATTATTGCTAAATTAATACCAATTAATTTTCTCTAAAATGTAAAATTTATTGATCAATGAAAAAAAAAATTCCAAGGAAATAAAAGAACTACAATATATAACTGAAGTTTGACCAAATGTTAGAAAACTTTGGTTTACTTGAAACTTTGAACTCGAAACCATTGTTGGGTAAGTCTCCAAAACTGAGGATGGTTGTGGTAATGAAGGAAATATAGTTCTTTCTCATTAGATATGATATATCTTGTCACATGAAATGTCAAACGGACCAGAAGAAAGTGATCTTGCCAAAGTTATGATTTGAGAGGAGAGGTGCTGTGAGGTATCTTGCCTAAGATGTCACACAAGTGATCTTTTGATTTATCTTACAACAAAAAAAAGACACTATTCCAGCATTAAGATCCGACTGATGTAGAAAGAAGATAAAAACTACCAATAATGTGATAAAAGAGCACTGAGGTACTATATAATTCATACACCTTTCTAGATTCTTTTTATTTTCTCGCGGACGAAACTACTCATAAATTGAGAAAGAGTTTATGAAAGTCAGTTAACGAGTGGAGGCATAACAATGTCATATCTAGAATCTTTTGTTAGTAATAAAAAATTTCAAAGACTAGTCTTGGCAACAACGAGTTCTCCAAAAGTTTACGGCCATATACTACTATAGGATTGTACAAATATGGCATCATTGATTTAATCTGTATACAGAGAATTAAAGAAAAATGTGAACTTAAAATATCAGTTTGGCAAAACCACATTCCAACATTAAAAAAGTTTCTAAAAGTGAATCAAAATTCCAAACTAATAAAGAAAACAATGAGATCACTTTATTCTTTATAGATCGATTCTTGGTTAGTTGAAGGCTATAAAGAATAAATAAACAACAACAAAATGGGTTTTTTCAAAAAAAAAAACAACAACAACAAAGCGTGACTGGTTTATAGAAAAGTGGTAGCAAATCAAGCTATAAAGTTTCTTCCACTTTAAATATAAATATTCTATTTAATATTATAGGTTTCGATTACTATAAAAAAACAGAATAGTATTTTCAAAAAAAAAATCATGTGGTTCTAGTTTATAATTTAAAATGTTGTTTAACAAGAAAAATTGTGAATTGTGACGAAACAGCCACAACAACACAAATTTACAAAATAAATTGTATTGTTGTTTTATGTGTCATCTATCAGAATCTCTCTTTTTCATTTAGAAACAAAATAATATTGGCAGTTTGTCGTAAACTGCAAATTAAGAATAAACCAAAAACTTATAAAGTGAACCATATATTTCAGGGTATGGTTATCACCATATAGAAACAAATAGTAGAAATATAGGTTGCAAATGGCATAAAAAAACAAGTAATCATATGTAGCACTTAAATGCTCTGCTTGGTCCCCATTCGTCGCACTTCTCTGCCTTACTCAGTTGTTCTGCTTTCAGTTGTAGATATGATTCATGATGTTTGTGGGGCTCCACTTCTATTTCAGCGATTAGATATGGAATCACGATGCTCTCTCTCGTCCTCACCTTCCCACCAATTGACACACAAACATAAAACTTAAAAGAACAAGTACATGTTATCGAGCAATGTTGCTTCATGGATACCACGGATATCTCCTCCAAAGAGGCTGTTGGACTAAGATATTACTACCGAGTTATGGATTAGGAAATAGGAAATAGGAAATATTATAATGTTTAAGAGTTATCTAAACATTAGATAATGTGTTTAGGATTTATATTTCAATATATAAGGAGATACCAAGGTGTGGTATAATTTATGAATTTTGTGAGTTTTGATAGCTTTAATTTTGAGTGATTTTCTAAAGCATTGAAAAATTAATAAGAGGGTAATCCTTAGTAAGTTTGATTGAGATTCATATTCCAAAATTCTATAGAGGCTACAACAAAATCGGCTTTCGAAAGCCTGAAGAGTTCGCTCGTTAGTGATCAAGTCATTCTCTTTTGATCCATATAAGATATAATGTTCACAACAAAAACAACTACCATGACTCAGTCGTCCGACCAATCTCGAAAATTTAGTTATAATTACGTTTGGTCAGTTTATTTTACTAATGCTAACAGATTTAATATTATCCATATACAATATGTAATTATTATTTCATTAATAGATATTATCTCATCTAACATCAACCAACAAAAAATCAATTACGAAAACCAACCCATCACAACAAGAGATTTGACATTATTCATAATTCGTACGAAGACATTGAACCAAACCAAATTTGTTGGACCAGATTGACTGATCGAAAGTTGTGATCGCGTGGGGACATATCAACGGTCGATAGAGTCGAAGCCACACAAAACAGACCAATATTGTCTAACGACAATGACAGTTTGTAACGACATTTGAAATTCAAGGATATTGCCATAAATTTCTTCGACATATATGTCAACGATATAAGGAACATCACGTATAGTCGAAGATGTTTGACCTTATAATTTGGCATGCAAAATAAGAGGTTTGATAAAAACTTGATTTATAATAGTAAAACCTTATTATTTGTAATTCATTTGTCATGCAAAATAACAGATATACTATGCCTCATTTCAATTATGCCAGTAACAATAAAATATAGCTAGGCTTCTCTTCTACATAGTAAATCAATTATATTTTTTTGTCAATAGTAAATCAATTATATAGTAAATCAATTAAAAGACTACTAGACGGAGACCGGGACTTCTCTCTCTCCTCTTGAGATGAGATGAAGCTTTCATCGGTGCTCTATCAGGGCTTTGATTATCGTTCTTTAGGTTTGCTTCTGGGAAGCCTTGGTCCTTTAAGAAGGCTTCGCCGGCTTTGTTTCCGGGAGAAGGTGACTCCTTTAGCATCTTTCTCGCCGGCTTCTTTCCCACGTCGTACAATTCTCTCGTTTGATGGTGGTTCTGTCTTTGGGTTCTTAAGTGGTGACTCGGCTTGATTTCGTGTTTGATAGCTTCATGTGACGGATGAGATCTCGATTTATTCGATTGATGCTCTCCGATGATATGAAATCAAGGGATGTTGGTGTATGAAGGGTGAGAGAAGGATTTTAATCGTTTGGGTGGTGGCTCTGTTTCTGGAGGAGGTCTCGACTTCTCGTGTGACGCTCTCCGGTGATAACAAGCAACGGTGATGAAGTGGTGAGTCTGGGTAAGCGCTTGCTCCCGGCGAGGTCCGGTGAAGCGCCTTCAGTTTCCGGCGAGGTCCGGTGAAACGCCGTCCAGTTTCCGGCGTGATTCTCCTTCTGACGCGTGTCGTGCCTCGCTGTTGAAGTTTTCGACACGTCTCTTTGTTCGGCGTGACAAGTGTGTCGCGTCATGTTTTTTGGTTTGGGTTTTTTGGGTCCGTCCGAAGCTTGGACCAGTGTTGGACCTTTAAGTTTAGTTTTTTTGTTTATAGTTGGACCTTTGTCTTTTTATAATAATATTATCAGATGGAAAAAAAAAAAAGGAAAACAAACAACTAAAAGTCTTCAAAAGAAATGTTATATATGAAAGGATAATAACCAATCAAAAGTATATTGATATAAAATATTTAACCATATATTCATCTGCAAAAGAAAACAAAAAATGGATGAAACTGGATCTGGAATGTTAGAAATTATACTATATTTCTAACTGGCTCCTATGAGTTATGAATTCAGTCAATCATCCACAACCACATACATATTCATAAAACAATCAATGAACTAGTTGCAAAAAAAATGGCACCTCCCTTATATCTCTTTCAAAATCATTAGAAGATGTTAGATTATGTGGTTGGGACAAACGGACCCTACAAAATGTCGCACAGCTTCAGCTACAATTAAACATCTAACTTGTCAATGTTTCAAAAGCTTCACACCCAGACAACGAACACTCTTCACTTTATGAGAACATTTCATTAACTATTACCCATACCTAAGTCCAACCTTTCACATCGTTATATAATATAGTTCATGTATCAACGAAAGATGGTCAATTTAATAAATAAAATGTAATATATTGCCTTTGTCATCGATGATAATACCAAAATCTCTAGTAAGTTTTACTCTTAGATCTGATCTACCTTCTTTTCTGCTCCAATTTTTAATGATCACGAGATCTAAGGTTGAAATACATATTGCCGGGTATTTTTTCGTTATTATATGTTGATGATCAACGACTATCAGTCTATCACTATGATAACCAATAAGGTTGTGGATTTCGTCAAATAAACGAATGGGAAATGAAAACAAAAACTTGGCGATTCAGCGGTAAATAGGATAATCCTAACAATGTTTCAATGAATTTGTATATTTTAATACTTTGGAAGGAACTAAGCGCTCATAGCTTGGTGGTAAAAGAGGTATAGCTGTACTACCCGCCACTCGGGTTCGAGCCTTGGTCACAACGGATTTAACATCCCTTCCGTTGGGACGCTGGACCCCTTTCGGGGGATAGATGGGAATGTGGCTGTCCAGATACCAGAATTATCAAAAAAAAAAAAAATATACTTTAGAAGGATCATATACGTGAATGGTATGACGCGACCAAACGTTGACAAATATAAAAATAGATAAATAGCTACAATTTTTGAAACGGGTCGGACACAATTATAAATGGGACAGTGCAAGTGGATGGTGTACAAGTTACTTAGCTTGTTAGCTTGAGCTCTTATCTTTTAACTTTTTAGATGTTGGTAACACTATACGGAAATGGTAGAAAATAATCCAATGAAAAACATCTTGAGGAAAATATATACTGATATTTTACAGTTACTGAATTTGCTGAGTGAAGGAGCGAATTTTATTTTATCTTTTTGCCTAATGAAGGAGCAAAATTTGCGACTTTGGAATATTGTATAGTTGGTAAATACGTGCACACTTGAAAGAATCATTACTTCTTTTCACCAACGGTTATAATACTGTATATGTTAATTAGGAAGTATGATTTGTGTAGATACACTGATAATTATCAAAGCAAGTGGTGTTGGTTGTATGCTATTTTATTGTTCAAATGGGACTACAAACAAGGTGAGTATAATTAAAGTTTCTTTCTTGACCGGCCTGAAGTAGCTTAATTATGTTATTAAGATTTTGTATCATCTGATTTTTTGCGAGTGTGAACATCAAAACAAATCTAATTTACAAGTTAATATCTTTAAATAGCATAATAAACTCCTTTAATTTTCCATTAATTAAGCGCCAGTCACGTACGTTGTGTAGAAGTCTATGCCGTTGACCCGTTAACATATTAAATTTAACAAATAAGCCATGGTAATTTTACTATATTTCGAAAAAAACGCATAAAGTCTAAGACTCAAAGCTAGTTAAAAAAACAAAAAAAAAACAAAACCTAACATGTGAATTTGTTTTCCCCGATACCTAACATGTGGTTAAGCTGACAAAGTGACCGTTTATTTGAAGATTAATGCTTTTAATACTAGGCAGCTTCGATGACGTTAGAAAATGGAAAAACAAACTACTGTGTTTATACATGATGTAATTTTAAATTATGTCCACGCATTTAAATAAACCCATTGAAAATTGTACTACTTAAGACTATCATTTTAAAATTTATTTCCTCGTTATAAAGAATCCATGCCATATTGGTGTCGGCATGTGAGACTCCCGAGTAGTGTGGCCTAGAGTCGCGTGACCGTTTTTATTGCTTACCACCCAAAGATTATGCCTCAGCGGTTATTGATTCAACGTCGCATTAAATTGAACCACAACTATATAGGTAGATAAGTAAAAAGTTCTAGCAAAAAATATAAAAATACAAGCGGTGGACTCTCAACTTTACAACTACAATTCATGCTTAAGCTGCATGTGTACTGGTTTCTTTCTTGGACTTTTAAATAGAAAAATATAGAAAGAAACAGAACACTTTAATCTACTTCATTATAAATGATACTATATTGGTATGGTGTTTGTGTGACTAATATGGTACGGGATTAATATGCTACTTTTTCCCAAACTGTTTACTGTTAAGTCCACTGCAAAGATTATGATTATGTGGATAAATCCAAATCAAAACTTAATATTGATCAATATCGATGTAGTGAGGAGTATGATTTGATGCAGCGTGGCGGAGTGGGTATGATATTGGCTTACGTCTAATCACTTTTCAACCTTTGTTATCCATGCTTTTAAATCCGAAACACACCTCTAATCAAACCCATCGAGATCAACTATAAACCGGACTGATTGTCATTTTTGGTTTAAACCGAATAAAATTTTGTAAAAAACAGTACTTTTTTGACAAAGAAAGTTCAGACAGTACTTAACAAAACCAATGATCCATAACAAAAACAAAAAAGGTTGATCTAACTAATCTCGAATAGTTTATAATTTATTATATAATACCTAGTATATAAATAGATTTCATATTGATATACTACGGTTTAACTTATTCGGTTCTAGGATTAGTTGATAACATTTTCTCCATAAATGCAGCATTATGATGTATTACCAGTGTAAATATAGCATAATTTAAAACTTCCATGTCAAAATTTTCACCATATTTATTTTTGGTTGTCAATTATAGCCTATCAGTTATTATATAGATTTTTTTTAAGAAATTAAAAAATTATCTAAGACTTTTTTTTTAAAAAAAAGAAAAATTATCTAAGACGTTTTAAGCATATGTCAATTCAGTTCACTTGACATTAATTTTTAAACAAGATTTAAAACAGTTGATTACTCGAAAACAAGGAAATATTTATGAACAGATTCTAAATATAGTAAATATTGTGATTATATGTTATAATTTGGTGTTTATTTCCATAATTTACGCATGGGTCCTACGAGTTTCCAAGAAAATCAGAGCCGTGAAAGAGAACTCAACAAAAGTGTAAACCGATCAGAAAGGTATCTGATGCTGATTTAGATAATTAAAGAATCTCAACGAAGAAATTTGTTTTTGAAGATTTAATCATCAAATTAACTACTCGATGAAGTCATTAGAGATTCGAATTATTTTAATATTTTTCGTAAAATACTAAATCAAACCAAAAATACATACTCCTAGAAAGGACAACTCGTAGGACCCACCAACAAAACTTGCTATAAATATACGAAGCTCCTTACTTTGATCAACGAAGCCTCTCTCTCTTTCTTTATCGCCTATCATCTTTTTCAGTTTGCCTTCAGACATATCTGAAACCCCATAACTCATAAAGCTTACTCATTTTGCCATAACTCTCACTTTCTTTTCCAAAGAAAAAAAAACAAAAATGGTCGACGTTGATCGGAGAATGACCGGTCTCCGGCCATCACACGCTGCGGGTCTCCGTCGTCTCTCAGCTCGCGCCTCTGCACCAACGACTCCAAGGGTCAGGAACAGTCTCGTATCTTTCTCATCTCTCGCCCACCAAGTAATCTCACATTTACACACTTCGAGGATCCAAGTCCAACCGGGTCTAACCGACGCAGAGTTCGCCAGAGCCGAAGCCGAGTTCTCATTCTCTTTCCCACCGGATCTCCGCGCCGTTCTCGCCGCCGGCTTACCCGTCGGCGCTGGTTTTCCAGACTGGCGTTCTCCCGGAGCCCGTCTCCACCTCCGAGCGATGATCGATCTTCCAGTCGCCGCCGTGTCGTTTCAGATCGCGAGAAACACTCTCTGGAGCAAATCTTGGGGCCCGAGACCGTCTGACCCGGAAAAGGCCTTACGGGTCGCGAGAAACGCTCTCAAGAGAGCTCCTTTGATGATTCCCATCTTCGATCACTGCTTTATTCCTTGTAAACCGTCTTTAGCGGGTAACCCGGTTTTCTACATCGACGAGACCCGGATTTTTTGTTGCGGGTCGGATCTATCCGATTTCTTCGAGCGTGAGTCTGTCTTCAGAGGATCCGGGTTGTCTCCGGTTGTTCTCACTAAGCAGCGTTCTGTGAGCGAGATAACCGCCGTGTCTTCGTCCTCGTCCTCGTCCAACTTCTCTCGAATGAGCTTAGATTCGGGTCGTGTTCACGGGTCGGACACACCGAGATGGGTAGAGTTTTGGAGTGACGCGGCGGTGGATCGTCGCCGGAGAAACTCGGCTTCTTCTATATCGTCGTCACACTCTTCATCGCCGGAGAGATACTTAGACTTACCGAGATCCGAGACGCCGAAATGGGTGGACGAGTACGTGAACCGGATCGGGTCGGTTTTAAGAGGAGGCGGGTGGAGCGAATCCGACGTAGATGATATCGTCCACGTGTCGGCATCTGGTTTCTTCGAGGATGAGATGGTAATATTAGATAATCAAGCGGTTTTAGATGCTTTGCTTCTGAAAGCGGGTCGGTTCTCGGAGTCGCTCCGTAAAGCTGGTTGGAGCTCCGAGGAAGTGTCGGACGCACTGGGTTTTGATTTTCGACCGGAGAAAGAGAGAAAACCGGTGAAGAAACTATCTCCTGAGGTCGTTAAAAGAATCGGGAAACTTGCCGACTCGGTTTCTCGGTCATGATAATACTCCCCGACGAAATTTCTTTTTCTTAGATCAAAAAATACCCTAATACATTATAAAGTTTTCAAAAGGTCTTAGATATTTGTAATCTTTTACCCACCCACATAGGAAAAAAAGAAAAAATCATGGTTCTCAAAATACGCTGAATAGTAATAAATAAATCTGGAATTTGTACATTAAAAATACAGGGATTCTCAAATTAATTTTCAATTTTCTTTGGAAGTAAGGGCTGAAAATAGATAATTTCTTGTGCGGTCGACAAAAAAAGATAATTTCTTATGCGGGGTGCTTTTAGATCAATTCTTTTTAGGTGAGGTTCATTTGTGGAATATCTCTAAAATCTTTAAAAAGAAGCACCAACGCGCACGTGAGACGACTTTCCCAAATAAAAATGCAAAATAACGTTATTGGGTCCCGCGAACAAAGGCAGCGGCCGACGTCCTTTTCTTAACACAACGCTGTCTTTTACAACCCTACCCTTGTCGAACGACGTAACCAAAACAATGATATGATTACTCAACTCTGAACGATAAATACAACGTACCATTATTATTATTTTTGTTTCACTTTGAAGTTCGAGGATTTGGTTTCAAGTTTTTGCACTTGAATTTTGAATTATTTCTGGTTATATGTGAAAAAAAAAAACAAACAAACGATCGTGTTAAAGAGAACAATAATATTGAACAAAATAATGTAATTGAAGTAGTTTGGACAATTATTGGAGATATTGACAATCTGGTTACAACGAGACCTCCACTTCGACAACATCTGTTTCACATACTGTCTATGCTCCCCTAGACTTCATTGATGAAGGTTTGGTTCACTTTCACCCTCTCCAGCAATGTATTTGAAATGTGAGACCACATTAGGTGACCATGGAGATAAGATCAAGCAGTTAGGTGAAGCATCAAGCTCAAACAGATTTGCAAACCTAGCCATGTTGGAAGAGGAAATAGAGACTGAAATTGTTTCTTCCCCCACTCATTCTCTGGCCCAAACAGTCAACACTAACTCACCTTTTGTCTTCAACTCCTCATTGCCGTCATCTCCAGCTTCAGTGTCTGATCCTCTTATTCTTAATTTGCAAGTACCAGATGAATTTGGTTTCACTTTGGCGGTGAATTCAAGATGTAGTTCAGATATGGCTCATAGATCGCGTGGAGGTCGTTGCTTAAAGCCTTCTCAGAAACTAAAAGATATGGAGTGGTTTACAGTTGGTAAGAAAAGAAGGCGTCGAAGAGGTGGTACTGCTCATCATCGTTCTTCCAGCTAAGACTCAAATACCATTGGGTTCTTCATCTTCTCGTTGTCCTTCTTTTATAAAATAGTTATAAAAGAGGAGACCGACTAGTCTGGACCAACTTATGTGGAACCATGATACCGTATAATTCAAGAAAAAAAAAACTATGTTGCACTTGGCTTGCAATTTGTTTTACTTCTATTCTGAACACTATGGCTGAGCTATTCTCTTGTATGTTTCTAGTATTTAACCCTGTTCAAAAACGCGGCCGCCTAGCCGCTTAATCGTCTGCCTAGGCGGTAGTCGCAGACTGAACGTGGCGAAGAGGACCAACTCGGTGACTCTACGCGGGGTTGCAATTTTTTCATTACTCGCCCGCGTAATACTAAAACGCGGCGGAAAATAATAAAATCGGTTGATAAATGTCAGTTCAAACTCAATTAAAATCAAAGCCGAAGAAGGCCAGACACACACTTACACGTCGTTGCTTTAATTGAGATTGATCTTCGATACCTGAAACCCTAATCGAAAAAGTGGAGACAAAATCAAGCGTTGAACTGAAGCGTGGAGATGAAATCAAACGTGGATTGAGAGTTAGAGACGAACTGATGCTGAATCAACTTCATCAACAGCCAACCTTCCTCTGTTTCACGAACTGGAGGTAATTTCGTTTCTATTCTTCGTAATAACCAATGTCACAATCGTTCAGTCATGTTGTAGGAGTTCTTAAAGATGAAAAAAGACCCATTTAGATTGTTGAGTTTTTATATTTTATGAGTTTTGTAAAACTGTTGTTGAGTTCTGAAAATTTTATGAGTATTACTGATTCTTACATGTGTTATCTCTTGTTTTAGGAGTTCTACAAGATGGAGGAAGAATCAGCTTAGGTTGTTTTACAAGTTTTGTTTGTATGGATAACTCACTTTAGGTTGTTAGTGAAGCTTTTTAACTTAGTTCTTAAACACTTGTTAAGTTCTGAAACTTTTTTAACCAATTTGATGTCTTTCTCTTCCTAGGTCACGGATTTTTAATGTTTTTGAACCTTAGTTTCACGTTTGATTGTATATTCATATGTAAAAAATTGATGTTTTTTTGTTTGTCGTTGCAGGGGTACGTTACAATATCTAACACATCTTCCCATTCATGGTGATTACTTGATCTTCGACAACAAAGGATGAAAACCTTTTCTGTATGTTCTCAAGATCAAGACAATCTATTTTTGTTTATTCCATGAATTTGATGTAATGGATTACTATGTTTATCTATGAACGTTATATATATATATATATATATATAATATGTCTAAAAACTAGGCCCCGCGTATGCCCCGCTTAATCTCCGATTTTTCGGTAACTCGCTAGGCCCGGGGTTACCGTCCGACTAGCGCCTAGCGTAGTTCCGAACAGGGGTATTTAATAGTAAACTTTTTTTTCAAAAAAAAAAAGAAAAATTACTGGAGATATTTTTACCAAACAAAAATGGGAAATTAGGCCAAGTATACACAACAAAAACTACAATTTACTAACTAACCAAAAACGTCTTCTCTCTCCTACTTTCTCTTTCTATCTCTCTCTACTCTCTCACCACAAATCTAAATTTTTTTTTTCTTGGTTATTTGGCAAATAAGCCTAACAAAAATTATTGGAGATATTATTAAGGAACTCAAGCCAAAATAAAAAAAAGTGTGTAATATACCAAACACTTAATAATCGAGAAAATAATTAAAGGTTAGATGAGATGTATCAGACCGTCAACAGCTGGGTACACTGAGAAATTAAAATGCTTTGCTTACGTACGTTGTGATCAGTGATCCTAAGTTCCTAACCAACCTTTACCAGTAAAAGGACTGTTGCTGCAATCATTATTTTTCAAATAATAATCTTTGTATATTCTTAACATTTCTGGTATCATTATTGTTTTTGTACACCAAGCTTCTTGTACAGTTTCAAATTATTTTTCCAAAAGGAGAAAAAATAAAATAAGAAGGCATACATAATAGATCGTCAAACACGACTTTAATCCAAATAACTGTTTTGTTCTCTTTTTCAAAGACACTATATCATTGATAACAAATTAGGATTATAAAGGGATAAATTATTACATATATTGAAAATAACAACATGAGAAGTGATCTAATAAAAATAAATTAAATCAACTGAAAAAACTAAAGCAAAGTTATATATCAAAAGGAAACTTGAAACTTTTTTTATTTTTGGTCAAACCTAGAGCTGAAACTTATATTTATTTTTATTAAGCTAAATATTTTCTGATAAAGATGTTATATAAACCAAAATCAAATTTATATCAGACTGATGACATTAAAACTCGATATTCTTTAGTTTTTTTTTTTTTTGTTAAAGGGTTTGATATTCTTTAGTTATACCTTCTTAAAAGAGAAAAGGAACTGAAACATAATATCTTAAACAAAAATGCACTTAAATAAAATAAAAAAAATCGAACGAGATTATAACAAGTTTATGCTCCAATGTTCAAGATTAATATAAGAGGTCATAATCGTACTTGAAAATATTTGTTTTGTATGTTTACGTCGGTTTTTTTCATCAAAACGGTCAGTGCTACCCACTAAAAAGAACCATCCGAAATATCTGACCGTTGCTCCTCCGATCACGTGCAGATGCCACCGACAATCACGTTCCTCCCCATCCGTCTTATAACTCACACATGGCATGTCATATATCGATCCAGGCCGTTGATTAGACAGATGCGTATGGACATGTGGTGAGCCATGAAGCCGAGAGGTGAGAGAAGTACAAAGTGTTGTCCGTGTTTCCGTGTATCGACGTAAGGGATGGTTCGGTCCGCTCGATACGTATCGATTACGCAAGTATGATGTGTGTATTTTGAAACATTCGTGTATCGATTTAAGGGATGATTCGGTCCGCTTAATATGTTACGTGTGCTGCTAAGTGTGAAAGCAGTGTTTTCCTTTTTGATATTTGAAATATATTTTGAAAATCTAATATGTTAAAAATAGTCTCCAGCAGGCGTAGTTTTCATAGATTCAAACAAGTTGAAAAAGATAAAAAAAGGTACTAGTTCGTATAGTTGTCGTTTCTTTCGGCTTGTACATAAGTCGCAACTATCCCTATAAGCACAGTTTCCCTAAAATATTAATGTTTTCTACGGCCAGAAAAAATAATGTTTATAGTAAACAAGAAAAAATATACAACTGTACATACAAACTTTTGACAAATGACTACTGCTTGCTCTCTGTGGGGGCAACCACAAGTTTGGTATAAGACCTTTTGTAGAATAAGGGTGTTTTGATCCATGAAGATCCTCAAGTAAGAGTTGATGCGGCGTTTAAAAAAAAATGAAGATCCTCAAGTAAGAATCCATAAATAAAAAATTCTCATAACTATTTTCTCTAGTATGATATAACATTGATTTGCACTAGTTCACCTCAAATTAATTAAGTGTAACATTCTTCATTAAATTAAGAGTCTTCTAATATATGGATCCTCTTGTACCATTTGCAAATGGTAGGCGCAGTACATTAACTTCATTGAACTTTACACTCCACAATCTTACATTTTCTACCCACAAACCGAGAAGCCGTTTTGAGTCGTAGGACGAACTCGTTATGTGGAAAATACAACAAAGTATGTTTGGATCGCATAGGATCCACAAATGTGTTATTAGATCACTTTTTGTAAGTGTAGTTGAAAATCTAGTGAGGTTAAAACCATGTAATCCATATTTGGTGGATAAAAGTTGATGTTTGAGCCAAAGAAAAATAATCCTTAACGCATAAAAAAAAGCATAGCTCAACTATACTAATTTCAAAAAATTTATGATAGTAAGCCTCTTTTTAATGTGTTCTAAAAACGATTGAGACTCTAACATCTGTTTGATGTTAAATAAATTCGTCACATAGTTTATCTATTGATTAATCCAATCAACGTACAACTAAACATGTCAGATCAATCACAACAGTCAAATTACTTTGATGAACATTTATGTTCTTTTTTTTTTTTTTTTTTTGGTAACTCTGGTATCTGGGCAGCCACATTCCCAACTATTCCCCGTAGGGGGTCCAGCGCCCCAACGGAAAGGATGTTAAATCCGTTGTGGCCAAGGCTTGAACCCGAGTGGCGGTCAGTACAGTTGTACCTCCTATACCACCAAGCCACGAGCGCTTGGTTAACATTTATGTTCTTCTCAAGCTATAATTTATATATGAAAACGACCATCTAACATCTACCACTCCCTAAAATCGAAGTGTTCGTAAGAAGAAAACAATGTAAAAGTTTTATACCATAGCTACAAACACAGTAAAACAGTAACTACTAATTAAGATAAACAAATGTCGATACTGTAATGGTGTTTCCAACTAGCTAGAGAATAACTACCCACTAATCGGTCTTGCCCCTTAGTGGCGATGAGATTAAATTGTTATCTCTAGATTTTCCACTTATACATATCTTTGGTGACTGTAGTCAATTGGTCTTGTTGGTGGTTTTTGAATAAACTCGTCTAAACTGATATTTCCACCTACATATCTTCAACATGAAGAGGACATATGTAATCATATTTACAAAGCAGACAACCTACCCACACAATGACTGCTCTTGGCTTAACTAAATGCTCAAAGAACTCTAGGTAAGAAATGTTACAATGGACTTAATTATCCGGTTTGACCTAATTTGTATTAAAGCCCTTCCGGTTCTGATTTAAACTTGAGAAGTGCAAAGAAAAACGATATATTTGGTAAATTTGGTAAACTAAAATTTGATAAGGACATACTTAATCATATTCACAAAGCAAACAACTTGTCCACAAAATGACTACTCTTGGCTTAAACGAAATGCTAAAAAAAACTCTAGCTAGGAAATGTTACAATTGACTTATCCGGCCTAACCTAATTTGTGTTAGACCCCGTCCGATTCTGATTTAAACTTGAGAAGTGCAAAGGAAAATGACATATTTGGTGGATTTTGTACCCTCCCCCACTCCCCCAAATCAAATTTTATAAGGCTTTCCTTATCTTGAAGATTTGAGCATATCTTATGTTGTTTTCATAATTAGGAATGTTGTTTTTGGATTTCTCCATTATTTCTTGATTTCTATAAAGCATGAAAATATATGTAATGAACAGTAAAAGATGATTGTATGATACTAATTAAACAATTTTTTTGCCAATGTAACTATTTTTAGAGCATCTCTAATTCAATTGCTGCATATTTTAATGCAAAATAGAGTAAAACAATGCAGGAATGAACAAAAAATAAAAGCATTATTCCATAACTGGTTACTGCATTTTTTACTCTATTTTACTGTAAAATATGTGATTGGCCTGGAGATGCTCTATGCAATACGCAAGTTATGTAATTTAGCGAAACACGAAAGAACCATTTGCAAGGATTACTTTAAAAGGGAAAATCCCATAAAAAACTTTGAAAGTGTCACTTACTACCACTTTAAACCTTGAAGTTTTTTCACTAACACTTATAACTTTCAAAGTGACATTTGTATCATAAAAAAACTTCAAAAGTAAAAAAGTTGACATGTTGAACAGGTTAAAAAATGATGTGTCAGTTTTTTTTCAAAAAATAATTATTTAATTAATAAAAGAAATAAGATTCTAAATAAAAGTTTAGAAAATTAAATAAAAATCGAAAATTTAATATAAATTCAGTAAAATCAAAACAAAAATCAGAAAATTAAATAAAAATTTTAGAAATAAAATAAATATTTTAAAAATTAAATAAAAATAAAAAATAACTAAAAATTCAATAATAAATAAGATTAAATTAAAATACAGAAGAACTAAATAAAAATTCATAAATTTCGAAAAAAAATTAGAAAATTCAGAAAACATTTTTTTTAGTTACAAGATTTTTTTAAAAATAAATCATATCATCGTTGACAATAACAATTTTAAATATATCACTAGTGATGATGATGATTTCTCACATAACCATTAACATTGTCGATTTTTGGCATATCTCCAATGATAGTTTCCGACATCATCATTGAAAATGGCAAAAAAAAAAAAAATCGAAACTTTTGAATTTTCAATTTTTTTTTACTTTTTCTGTATTTTAATTTGATCTCATTTTTTTTTTTTGAATTTTTAGTTAATTTTTAATTTTCTGATATTTAATTAATTTCTGATTTTTAATTAATTTATGAGTTTTTATTTAATTTTTGTGTATATAAAAATAAACAAAAAAAATCAGAAATTATTTAATTTTTAAATATTTATTTTATTTCTGAAATATTTATTTTATTTTCTGATTTTTGTTTGATTTTCCTGAATTTTTATTAAATTTTTGATTTTTATTTAATTTTCTAAAAATTTATTTAGATTTTTACTTATTTTATTAATTAAATAATTATTTTTTTTTAAAAAAACTAGCACATCTTTTTTTAACCTGTTCAACAGGTCAACTTTTTACTAGAAGTTTTTTATGATACAAATGTCACTTTGAAAGTTAAAAGTGTTAGTGAAAACATTTCAAAGTTTAAAGTGTTAGCAAGTGATGCTTTCAAAGTTTTTTTATGCGATTTTCCTTTACTTAAAAGCTATATGGGTGGAAGCCTATTTAGTCCAGTGGTTTGACTAATGGTTCATTAATGCTTATACACCGGGAGGTCTGAGGTTTTAACCCCAGAAAATGCAAATTATGCAGATCATGGAGAAAAAGAGGTACAAAAGGTCTATCATCAAACATGGATCTCATAAGACAGCTCGGAGTGATGCAGTCAGACGTGCATTCTCATATGATGATAGAGTTATCGACTGTAAAATCGTGTATATAATATTTTTCATCGTTGTAATAGCATATTTAATCGGACTTAAAAAAAAAAAACTATATGCATGTATTCTGAATGGGTCACATAACCTTTTAAGCCCATTTCATCCTTTACCCTTTATGTTGGTGTATATAATGTGCACGTCCGTCCATATTCTAACCAGGCTTCTTCTGATTTGAATATTTATATGTAACGCAATCGTTATTTATATATTGACATATTTTATGGATCAGATCGATCTTCAACATCTATAAGATCAATGGTTTGAGATTTTATACATGGCAAAAAATGAAAGAAATTGTGATAACAAATTTTACGTAACGTTTGAGATTTTATACATGAATTTCATGTATAAAATCTATTTTGCATGAACCATTCAAAGCATCGAGATCACATATATATATATATATACTAGGGTGGCCCGCCCTAAGGACGGGATGAAGATTTGAAAATTATTTAAATAGTTAGAATAATTTTTCTAATATAAATTTTTATGAATTAAAATATACATATTAGTTTATTTTGGAAGGTTTTTTTTAAGACTAAAATAATCATGCAATCTTGATAATTAGTTTTTTTTTTTTGGTGGCATTATTAGTATTTTAGATTAGGTAAATATATCTGAGAAAAGTTAGTATTTGGACTGTTTATTATTAGTCATATGTGAATAAGTTTGTACGATATATTCCATAGATATTTTTAACCGGTGGAACACATAATATACATATTTGAGTCTCTGTATTTGAAACCAATAATTTGACTTAAGTGTAAGTTTTACTATGATGTTTCTACGGGGAATATAAATCTCTAAGACAGTGCTCTAAGATAAGATAGAGTAGTATGCTTGGCAAAATTTAAAATAAAACAGAATCAAGCGCCTCAAACTAATTAGCATTTGTAGTTTTGAAAACAATGTTTTCGTCGAAGCTTAAAGCAAATATTGGCTTGTTGATATTTTTACGTTAATGTAAAGTGTTTTGTTTTTTAAGTGAATAAATTAATTCTGTATTGGTAAATACGAAGAAGACCGGTTTTATTGGTTCACAGACTAACCCATGACTTCTACATTTATATTCTACAATCGTGTTTTGCGTGTGTATGACGTAACCGACCCTACACAAATTAAAATTAGCAAATAGCAACTTTATAAGCTTAAAACATTATTTAAACTTTAAAATAAAGTAATAAATTTTAAACTTTATAAGTTAACATAAAACTAACCAAATTCAATTGTCAAAACATAATTTTTTAAAATTTGACCAATACCAAAAATAATCTCACCATTAATATCCCAAACACAAAGTGACTTGGCTGTTTAAATAAGAAATGGTAGTCTTTAAATATGGTCGGTCAAATTATAACAGAATTTCACTTTCGTCGATAAGATTTGTATTAAGAACAATTTATACTGGAATGCTAAATAGACTTCATAATATAAAAGTGAATAAAGACTGAAACAAACTTAAAGTACCCATATAATTGGAAATATCTAAAACATAAATATCCAAATACTTGAAATTAAACAAAGATGCATAAGCATTATTAAAACTGAGATTCTGATCAAAAATTTGTTACTGCTACATCCTAAGCAACACGCGCCTTCTTGACCACCTTAGAGGATGAGACGTCCGGATTCTTATGCGCAGTACCGTATAGACCCATCTGATCTATTACCAGTGGCCCTTCCAGATGCAAACCCAACAGGAGCTGGCTTGCCATTAGGCATGTTGTCATCATCATCCTCGTTACCTCCCTGATCCATTGAGATTGTTATACATATACGTATTTGTAAACAGCGATAAGACAATGAGATAACGTATTACACATTATACTTACATTGTCATCCACGTCATCGTCTCGCACACGACCAAGCTCATCAACAATGCTGAATATCAATCTAAAGAAGTATTCAAAACGTTAGTGGAATGCCGTCAATAAACTAACACTATTACACATTATACTTACATTGTTGTTTCTTTCTGAAACGTTGCTTCATATATCATGTTATGGTGAACGTCTTATGATTGCTGGTGAAGTTATAAGCAGTGACCCTCAACTGGAAAGTGTATGACTTTCCTTCCATATCTGCAATGAACGAAGGTATCCTAGAGTCGTCAGGGTTCACTCCATCTTCAGCCTAATTGACAGGAAACCAAATACAAATTAAGCTTTTATTTAATAGGCGATAAAAACGCAAGTAGACAGAGGTGTATTTTACCAGCATCTGAACAGCCTCACTTTGCTCTGAGATTATGTAGTTTCGTCATCACACCATCAAACCGAACAAATGTTCTTTCAGCAGTATCATCAGCAATAGCCATCTCAACACGATAGCTGAAAGGAGATGGTAATGAGGAAGCCAAATTATTACACTTGTATACGTCTAGATGTATTACATACATAGATATAGTAGGGACGTAACTCACCGAAGTTTGAAATATACATCATAGATATATATATATATATATATATATATGGGTCACCTGAAACATAGTTTGAAATAGATCAGTGTTGATTAACAGAGGAAAGTTAACTGAAAATAAATATCAATGTTAATTAACAGAAAATCAAAATCAATGATAACAATCAGGATGAGTTTTACCAGAAAATAACTATCGGTGCTAATAAACAGGAAGAGGAACTATCAAAATCTGGAAAAAAGGAACTTACATTCACGTCAACCATTAACATATCGACCCACACCAGTTCACCACCACGCTTAACATTTCTGGCCTCCCCAGAACCGAAACCGCAGGAGCCTCGCCTCGACGACGGAGGAGCACTTGTCGGACTTCAGATCAGAGAAAAAAACCTTGAGTTAGCCATAACACGATCAATTAGTATAAGATTTAAGAGATACGAAGATATGAGGAGATCAACGAAAGGAAATCTCACACGTATTTATACCGAAACCACAACATCTCAGATCGAAAAGCATTGAAGAAGACGGAGTGGGGGTGTGAATCAATGGGAGTAATCAAGTAGCCTTTACTCAGACCGTTTCAAATGGGGAGAAATCCCAAACATCGCCGCAGCGCCGTCGCACGTAGAGGATAGACACACTTCGTTTCATCACTGCAGCGGATTAGGGTTAGAGGGTCTCCTTCACGCCGGACCCAGATTATTTCCAATTTAGAGCCCAATTACACAATATTTACGAACAAAACCCAAGACGACAGATATTTAAGGAACTAATGCGTTTACAAACGAACCTTTAATGAACCGCTGCCACGTGTCGGCTCGACAACATCTGAATTAGTGACATGGCATCATAGCTGGATACTGTGGGAGAGATTCAAGGTATACTTTATATATAAAGATATATATATTCAACAATGAAACAAATATATTATCTTATAAATTATATCCTTATCATGTCTTGTGAGGTGCACCAAAATAATATAAATTGAGTACATTTAATATAGCACAAGGAAACAAGAGTCAAAGAATGTACCAGATACCAAAAAACCTTTACAAAAAAAAAAACAAGAAACAAACAAATAAAATAAAAGTTTTGATCTATCGTCTTCATCCCATAATATTTCTTCATTCGGCACAAATTGGTTTTATTTTTCTGTCACAAACTATATAACATCATCAATTTGTTTGACTGAATTCTTTCTTGAACGAAAATTGTTTTAGTTCGTATGTCTCTTGATTCCTCAGGCTCATATCTTATAGGTATTGACTTTGTTTGCTTTTCGTGAGCTTTTTTCTTTGTTTGATTCAGTTTAGTAATCAAGTACTGTAACTTTCATTTCTTTCTAGCCAATAGTGCTGGAAAGCGGACCGAATATGTCCGGCTTAATCCCTTCTGCGATGGGTTAGTAATTTTCCTCAAAAAAAGTGACTACTAACTAAAATAAAATTTAGAAATCTGCATCAGTCTAATCAGTTCCATTCAAGTTTGTGGATTATCAGCTAGACATAATAACTAAAATAAAAAATTTACATTTTGAATATATTTTTAAAAAATATCTTTAATAATATAAATTGTATATTTTAAAATATAAAATATAATTTTGAAAATATAAATAATTTTTGGTTGATATATTTTATATTATATAGTCTTTATAACTAAAATTTGGGTAAATGATAAAAAGATTGTAAAAAAAATTATTTTAAACAAATTTGTCGGGTTAGCAGATATTCGTCGTTTCAAATTGGTTGTCCACATATATCCTACATCTATAGTCTGCATCCGCTATGTATAAAAAAATTGAACTATACCCACTATGCGACATGTCAAGCGGAGCAAAACCTGCTGTTTTTGAATCAAATTCTCCAATCCTATTGGTCACAACCAAATACTACAATAAAGTTTTTGAAAATGATTAAATAGTTCTGATCTGAAATCCAGATTAACATGTTCTTAAAAATAATATATCCAATTTTAATACTTATTAGATAAATAAATTAAAGATCATGAGATATAATTTGATTTAAATCCACTTAATATACAAATTTACACAATATATCTATAAAATAGTTATATGATAAATTAAATATACTTTTGCAATATTGAAGATGTAACATGTCTGCTCTGGAGTAGTCGCTGACGTAGTTATTGACGCATAAGACGTGTTGAGTGGTGAAGACCACATGTTGCAAGGTTCTGAACCGGAGTCGTGTAGACTTAGAGAGCAAAAAAATATTTTGGAGATAAAGAAATGTGAATAAACTTGAGGAGCAAATTTATGACTTAAAGAAAGAGGAACAAGTGCATTCTAAAAAAATGAAAGTTGGACTTATTGATATGGAAGATGTCCATATCCAAGTAGATTTGGAGACTAGAGTTTCAGGAACATGGAGAATAACTATAAGACAGATATGGGTCATAGAGACACATTGGCTGATAAGCTCTTGGAAGTGTTCTTGGGTCATGCGTTAGGATCTTAACACTAGACGTGTAAAAGCTGAATTAAGTAAATCTTGTAATAGATTGTTTAAAATTGATTCTAACAAAACATAGTCTTTGCTTATATTGTTTTGTCTTTGGGTTTACTTCTCGCAGTACTATTGTGGTTGCATCTTGCATTAACAAATATAACTAAAATTAGTTTTTGTTGACCTGAATATTTATTAAAATATTATAAGTTTTCATTTAGGAGTCTTATATGATAAATTTATTTAATTAATTTTATGTAATATTTTTAAAGAATTTATTATATTTTTTTTATCATTTTTGACTCTTTTGGACAATATTTATATCAGATCGAAATATCCTTTTATTTGCAGCAGACTTGGATACTGACAGATAATATTTTGTCAGGGTTTAAATATCGTGAAACTGAGAGTATTAAATAATTTGAAAATATCCAATCTACACCAGGGTAACCCATGCCTTTAGGAGGTGTGGCACGTGCCACAGGTTCATTGATATAAAATGCTATACAAAAGTCAGCTCTTTTGGCTTAAATTTTTCAATGGTGCCCCAGGTTAGTGTGGGGAACTTAAGTTCGAACCCGTGAGAACTACTTATTGTTTTCAGATTTCTTTTTACACACTTTATTATATTCTTTTCACCTTTTCATAAAATAAAATTTTCATTTCTCGTTTGTTTTTATTATCTAATAAAAATGATTCAATTTTCGTCCTTTTCTTTAAAATTAATTTTTACCCTTTCTACAATAAAAGTTACATTATTTAAGTTTTATTTTAACAATTTGTTTTATCAAATATATATTTTTCAACAAAAATTAAAACAACAATTAAATAAAAAAAACTTAGTCATAATAAAATTATATTTTATATAATTTTGTATCTTTAAAATATTTAGCATTATAAAGAATGTTTTATCTTTTTTATCAGACTCGTTTAAAATAAATATAAAATTTTATAGAATAACTGAACGTGTATTTTAATGACTAATTTAATTTATGATTAATATTATAATATATATGATACATTTTATAAATATACATATTATATTTATTTATTTATTTGAATAAAAATATTTATATTATGCCATATGTTAAATTATTTTCTGGATCCGCCCCTGATCTACACCAAGTTTTTAACTAACTAAATCGACATTAATCTTTGTCCTTTGAGCTTATGCGTCCATAAAGCTGTTACTACTAGTTTTTTTTTAACAGAACTACTAGCTTTTTTCAGAAACATTTTGAAATTCGAAGAAACTTTTTTTCATTAAGAACATGGTATAGTGAAATCGATACATTAACATTGATATAGCACTAATTGCAATAACTAACTAAAGAGGGCTGCATGAACTTTATCCTGTCACATAGAACATGATGACTATAATCCAATATAAATAAATATATAAGAGAATTGGAAAAAAGAGACACTTTTAATTTTTATTTGTCCAAATAGAATTTTTGATATTTTTGAATATTTTAAATATGTTTTACCCTTATTTAATGGGAAGAATAGTAAACAAAGTTTTAAAAATATAAAAAAAATATGAAGATCATTGGAAACATTAGTATAACTATTTATATATTTAATTTTTTTTTTATAAAAAATAGCGAAATCATATTTTATTTTATGTTCTAGCTACGGATATAATACTCATTCTAGCCATCTACTTACTTTAGAAATCAGAGTCTAAGTATTATACATAGATCTATCTCAGATATAAAATACAAATAAAATTTTCTTCTATATTCTATCTTAGCTAGATTTAGTTAGGGTTGGTCTTCTGAAGATAATCGGGTTGGTGTTCTGAAGATAATTACCTTTTCTCCTCGCTGGAGAAAATTTGGATTGTCTGGCACCCGTCTATTCTAGTCACTATCATCTCGAAATCTTTGCAAATGATTACAGTGGAGGTAACCTGGCCCAACATCAGCTCCAAATTCTTTATCTCGGTCATTTACGCCTCTAATGACTCTGAGGAGAGGGAAGGCTTGTGGTCGGAAATCACCAATCTAGCTTCTTCCCACTCTCTTCACTTGAAACCTTGGCTGCTCCTTGGTGACTTCAACCAGATACGAGCTCCATCTGAACACTCTCTAACAATCATTCTGAACATGGATAAGAGAGCTAGGGACTTTAACCAGTGTCTGAGTGATGCTAACTTGGAGGATCTGAACTTCAGAGGTCCTACTTTCACTTGGTGGAATAAGCAGAAAAGAGCTCCAGTGGCCAAAAAGCTTGACATAGGCTTATCAAATGATGAATGGTATTCTCTCTTCCCTTCTTCGATTGTGCTATTTGGCAGCACTCACTTCTCAGATCATGTTGTAATCGCGATCTCGCTGGATCCTGCTAGAATTAAATCTAAGAAGCCTTTCAGATTCTTCAACTTCCTAGCCAAGAACCCAAACTTCCTCAATATCATTGCTTATAACTGGTTCTCCTTCAATGTCACTGGATCCGCAATGTTCAGAGTCTCCAGGAAGTTAAAGCTGCTTAAAAACATCATTAGAGACTTCAGTAGACAGAACTACTCCGAAATAGAGAAGAGGACAGCTGAAGCTCACGATGAATTACTCTATGCTCAGTCTTCAATGCTAACCTCTCTTTCGACAAGTAATGCTGCCTTGGAGATATCTGCTCAACGAAGATGGGAGGAACTCTCTACTGCAGAGGCGGGTTTCTTTTTCCAAAAGTCGTGCATCCAATGGCTATCTTTTGGTGATGGTAACTCGAGACTCTTCCACAGATATGCGGCATCAATGCAAGCGAAGAATCACATTCATTACCTCATCTCTGACACTGGTCAGCGGGTTGAGTCGCAACTTGGAATGCAAGATCTTTGTGTGAGCTACTTCTCTGATCTTCTTGGAAGCCCCATCGCTCCCCCGGTATTTATTCAGAGTGATTTGGACCTTCTATTCAACTTCAGGTGTTCTGCGGAGCAGGCTGCGGGCTTTGAAAAAGAATTCACCCCTCGGGATATCAGGGATGCCTTCTTTACTCTGCCCAAAAATAAAACGTGTGGTCCTGATGGTTATTCAGCCGAATTCTTCACAGCATCATGGTCTGTCATTGGGCCAGAGGTCACTGAGGCGGTGCTGGAATTCTTTCGCTCTGGGTCGCTTCTAAAGCAATGGAATTCAGCCACATTAGTGCTCATTCCGAAGAAGCAAAATGCTTCATTGACAACGGATTTCAGGCCAATATCATGTCTCAACACGGTGTATAAGGTGATCTCTAAGCTATTGGCTATGAGACTCAAGGAGATTCTGCCGCAAATAATATCAAGTGTGCAATCTGCGTTCCTTCCAGGCAGACTGTTAGCAGAAAACGTGTTATTAGCCACTGACCTTGTAAATGGCTATAACACTCAAGCTGTTTCTTCACGTGGAATGCTAAAAGTGGATCTAAGAAAAGCGTTTGACTCTGTCCGTTGGGATTTTATTCTTGCCACTTTACGAGCTATTGCTGTTCCTGAGTCTTACATCAGCTTGATTTCAGAATGCCTATCGACGGCTTCATTCACTATAGCTGTCAATGGTATAGCTGGTGGCTTCTTCAAGAGCAGCAAGGGCATTAGACAGGGGGATCCTCTATCTCCATACCTCTTTGTGCTTGCGATGGAAGGTCTCTCTCGCTTACTCCTGGCTCGATACGAATCTGAATCCATAGGCTTCCATCCAAATACCAACAGTCTCAAAATATCTCATCTCATGTTCGCTGATGATGTGATGATCTTTTTTGATGGAACCGCGAATAGTCTGCATGGAATCTCTGAGTGTCTTGATGACTTTGCTTCATGGTCCGGTCTCCACATGAATCCCTCTAAAACAGAGTTGTTCACCTCGGGGTTAGAGCTAAGTGAGTCAGCGGCTATTGCTGCCTATGCATTCCCTGTGGGCCAGTTCCCAATTAGATACCTGGGTCTTCCTCTAATGAGCCGGAAACTAAAGATCTCGGAGTATAGCCCGCTCATGCTTAAGTTAACGGCAAGGTTCCAAGCATGGTCCGCCAAAGCTCTTTCCTTTGCCGGTAGACTGCAACTCCTAAAGACAGTCATATTTGGTACAGTAAACTTCTGGATCTCAGCGTTTATCCTTCCGAAAGGCTGTATAAAGAGTATTGAAGCATTGTCTGCTCGCTTCCTTTGGTCTGGCAGCTTGGATAAGAGAGGCATTGCAAAAATGTCATGGAAAACAGTTTGCTTGCCAAAGGAGGAGGGTGGTCTAGGCCTGCGTAGTTTAGTAGTCTGGAACCAAGTCTTGTGTCTCAGATTCATCTGGCGTCTACTGTCCAAGGCAAAATCTCTTTGGGTTGAGTGGCACTGGGACTCACATCTTCAAAATAAATGTTTCTGGACTATAGAGCCTTCGGCAACGCACTCGTGGATGTGGAAGAGGCTTCTGAAGCTGCGACCCTTGGCCCTTCAGTTATGCAGGTCTGTGTTAGGTAATGGTGATTCTACGAGCTTCTGGTTTGATGTATGGACACCTTTTGGTCAGCTGATATCCCATATTGGTCCGAATGGTCCTAGAGCCTTAAGAATGCGAAGTAATGCGATGGTCTCCGAGGCTATTGGAAGCGCTGGCACTACCTGTTCCTTGCCCCACCCGAGATCACAACAGCAGCTGGAGCTTCACACATTCCTTACTACGGTATCTTTACCTCTCCAACATGAGGCTGAGGATATGGTGCAATGGGTGGCGGGGGACTCTCCTTCTCGAGAGTTCAGTTCTGCCTCTACATGGGAGGTAATAAGACCTAGAGAAGCAGCTAAAGATTGGATAGATGTTGTCTGGTTTAAAGGAGCTATCCCCAAGTTGGCGTTTACTATGTGGGTTGCAAATGGTGATAGACTGCCGACGCTGTCGAGACTAGCCGGGTGGAATATTCCTGTATGTACAAGTTGTGTTCTCTGTTCCTCGTCGGTCGAAACCAGAGACCATTTATTTATAACTTGTCAGTACAGCTTGAGTGTTTGGAAAGAAGTGCTTCTGCGATGTCGTTCTCCTGCCCGCCTATTCACAAATTGGTCGGAGCTGCTGTCTTGGATTCGAGTGTCACCCTCTAGGAAGGTTACCCTACTGCGCAAGCTAGCATGTCAATTGGTGGTGTTTCACTTATGGAAGCAGAGGAACAACGTTGTCCATAACAAAGTCTGGGTACCGGCTTCTCTTGTGTTCAAAGCAATAGATAGAGAGATGAGAAACATCATCTCAGTAAGAAGATCTCGCAAAGGTTTCAGGTCATTAATGCAATTGTGGCTGTGATGATAGTGATGTCTTGAGTCTGAATTTGTTCCAGCTTGTTTTTATTCTTTTTTTGCCGGGTTGGAACAGAGCTTTAGATTATTACAATGTAAAATCTTTAATCATTTATGATATTTACAGTTTAGCAAAAAAAAGAAAAAAAAATAGATTTAGTTAGGTAATATTATAGCAAGATGTCTTTAGTCTACATGTATCTTTATTAGAACTTATAACCACGACTCTATGAAATAACTTTTCGTTTTTATGTGTCATAACTTGTTCTGTCTTTTACCTTATCATACGCGTACCGAAAAATAAACCTTACACCCTTTCTTCAGTACTCTGATATACGTAGAATACATATTATAGCCAAATCACGAAAATATCGAAACTTTCATATTTCCATAAATATCTTTTCCTAAATCAACACTTAATCTACCCTAAATCGTAAGAGGATGAGAGATTATCAGTGATAACGTTGGAAGTTGGAACCTTTGTGCTATTGTTTGTGTATATTACTATAGAATTTTTTTAACGGTAATAATAAAATATCTACTAGTCTGTGACTACTATTCATTTTAACTATAAATATTTGAAAAATTAGGCAACATGTCCATAACATAACAAAAATTAACTATCTACCCATTACAATTTATAGGCTAGAATATTCTGTATATTTTATCTAATATTACATTAACTACCCTTGTTCAATTAGAACCGTTTGATCTTACATGCATTTCTCATCTTCTTCTTTCCTTTGTTTTTTTTCTTCTCCTTCTTTCAATTTTATTTGATATATATCTTTTGTATTATATATAATTCAACCAAATAATTATGTTGATGAAAAAATACAGATTTTTCTACATATGTCATAACTTGAAATTTTTTAAAAATGAATTTTTAAAAACTGTCGGACAAAAGTTATACTATACAGTATATCCGAATCATATTAAAATAGAAAAATACGCTTAATTTAACGTATATCCAAAATAATGTTTTATCAATATTTATAATATACTATTCTATTTGTCATAATAGTATAATTTTCTCTTCCCTCTGCTCGTTCTCTTCCTCCTCCCTTTCCACTTCCTCCTACCCTTTCTCTTCTTCCTCTGCATCTCTCCTCAATTGAAGACTATATCAGATTTTCTATATTATTTACTTAATGAATATAGTACAGTATAATATATCATTTTACATCATTTATCAGATGCAAGTACACTCGCTTCAGAGGGAATAACGTCAAGAGTAAGTTTAAATTGTCCCATCAGCTGCCTATTACTACTGCATGACTATATTTTTCATTTTTTCACTCTTGTGGACATTCAACAAATTCATCCTAAATATTTTAATTACAGACGATTTTTTTTTTTTTTTTTGGACGAATTACAGACGATTTTAATGTTGTTCCAAATCGTGATTTGATTCAGATAGTAGGTGATATAAATTGTGGTGTCAATAGGGAGCAACGGGCATATATGATGCTTAGGACATGAACACAGCTGTATCAGTACCTCAGTACCTTGCCTCAGGAGGCAACCTACCCCAATATTAATGTTATTTAATTATTAGAAAATTTAGAATTATATGCTATTTTGATTGGAAGATCCCTGATTTGTCATGAAAAATTGCCGCAAATACCACATTCATAGTACCACTTTTCATGTTTACACTAATCATTTTCACCCTCATTTTTAATGAATGGTAGAAGACATTTATACCCATAGGGTTAACTAATCTAGACCTAGGGTTTATAGTTGAGAGGTGGGGTAGGGTTTTTGGAATATGAAATTTAGGATTCTAATAAATATATAAATAAATACTTAAAAAATATTTAAAAATTTTAAAAAATAGTCTCAAACATAATTTTCGATTTTCAAAAATAAAATTTGAAAAAAATTAAAAAAAAATCGAAAAAAACAAAATTCAAAAAAAAATTATAAAAAGTTCGAATTTGAAAAGTATAATTCAAAAACATAAAAAAAAAAATTATTTTTATTTTTTATTATTTTTATTTTATTATTTTATTTTTTATTTATTTAAATAATTATTTAATATATATACAGAGAAAAATGATATAAAAGTCTTTTACCACTTAATAAAGAATATATTTTTGAAAATGTTCATTTTGTGGTGGTAAATATGAAAAGTGGTACCATGAAAGTGGTAAACATGAAATTTCTCCTTTTGTCATATTCAAACAGTGCCCATACTCAACCAAATAATATGACGCAACTATATACCGTATATTACAAATATCCTATATAAAACCATTATTTCAAAAACTACATATAAAACCAATAATTTATGGAAATATATTTGTAATTTTATTTTTTTAGAAGTTAATATATTATTACATTAGATATAATATTTAAAATAGAAGCAAAAGAAAACATGTATATCCGCAGATAAATTACATAAAGAAATGCAAATTCTTCTTTTAAAAAAAAAGCCAATTCTAAGATATTTATTTTACAGTAGTAACTCTTTCTATTAGCTTTAGAAAAAAAAATGTACTCCCTCCGTCTCATAAAGTTACATGTTTTAGAAAAAAAAAAGTGTTTCAGAATAATCTATTTTTTGTATTTTCAATGTATGTTTATCAAGTTAATAAAATGATTAATTGAAATTTCACAAAATTTAATTACACTTGTTGAATTTTTATTGGTTTAGACCTATGGAAAAAGACAATCACAAAAATTTGTGCATATATAAATGAGATTTAATATATTTTATTAATATGTGTGAAAAATTTAAAATATGTATTATTTTGAAACATAAAGAGTACTAAAAATCACCTTTTTAATGAAATTTAACAGCTCAAGAATGTTAAATTTGATTCAAAAGAAAATATAACTTTTTACAGCATTTGCTACTTTGTTTTTGCCTTTTCAACCACACGTTTGTGGTCGGGTGGTCAAAGCGTTCTGTGGATCTCCAAGGGACCAGAGTTCGAATCCGTACTACACCAGATTTCTACAACGCATAGCCACCGAGGCTTTCACGTTCTCTATCCGGGGAATGTTTTACCTTTTTTTTTTTTTTTGCCTTTTCTATCAAAAGAGACGAGAAACAGAAATTCTGAGATTACATCCTCACTGATATAGTGATATCCAGTTCTCGAAAGCATTATCTAAAGTCTTGTCACGCGCCTTGATAGTAATTCTGCTCTTGACATGCATGTCGATGATCCTAGAGAGAACCCGGAACTGATAGCTTTATTGGTAAAGCCTTTTTCCAAAGGGTAGAGGTGCTAAGTTGTCTCATCAGTTGCGGGGAGGGGATTAAACAATAGGCTCTTGTTCCTGATCTAGGGAGATTGCGAGCTTAGGCCCAAAGAAAATAATAAAAAAAGGAATAAGGAGGGGTTCAACTTCTAACTTTACACTCTAATTTAGTTCGTCTTTTACACGTGTCCAATGTTTGCTTATGAACATCACCTTGGTTCGGAAATAAAAAGTTGTGTGGACAATAAGTGATATTAAGGGGGCATGATAGAAAAACTGTAATAACAAAATTTAATGGTGGTATGGCATTTGTATCCGACAAAAAAAAGGGTACGAACAAGACTTCGAATCTTAGTTAAGAATTTAAGATCCGGTGTGTTTAATTCAAACAATGACTTGTGGAAGTAAAAATGTGAGAAAGGGGAAAGTAGCATCTATATTTGTTACTACTTTCAAAGCTGGTTTCTTGATTGAAAAAGTGACTGCAGAGAAACGTCATCGTTGGTTGGTTTTCTTACATGTTTCTGTGTCAACATAAGAGGGTAAAACCAAGTCCGAAGCAACTCAATGTGTCTGTCTAGTTTGGTCTAATGAAAAATAATATATTAGCGTTAATTCAATTAACAAAGAACACAGAAGTAATTGTTTGATGTATTAAATGTGACGTCAAAAGAAGCTATTTTGTATTTGTACATGAATTGCTTTGTGATTTTGACTAAATATAGCCAGGCAATAGTCTTGAATTCTTGATTGAAGATCGTGAGGTTTGGATATGGTTTGGACTTTTTCTCTTTTAAAGAAAGTCATTTATTAGATTTCTTATTGAAGTGTTTCCAACAGGGCAACATGATTTACTACTATATCTTTTTTTTTTTTTTTTTTTTGTCAACACTACTATATCTTTTTCTTTTGTTAACAAAAGTGACCACGTAAATATTTTCTTTAAATTTTAAATAGGAAGCAGAATTTAACGAAGATCGCAATATGTCCTTTGCGATCGGTCTTGATAAGCGTGCCATATGCCAACTGAGATTTGATTATAACATCAAGTCCATTATAGACAACATTCTTCCATTATATATACTCCTATATATCAAGGCGTATACATTGTGATGATTTGATTATATTCACGTCTTATTCAGCTGTTTGTAATAAGTTATAGCATCAATACGAAGTAACAAGACAATGCATCTCAAAATTTCCCTTTCCCTCAAATTATTGGATGCAAATTATTCGACTAGTTGAGAAATATTGAATTCAATGTATTAAAGTCGCATGAGCAGATTCTGGCGAAACAGATGCATTTGATCAAAATCGTTTCTGACATATTTCAAGTGGATTTATAAACAAAACATAATAGCAAGAAGTCTAGATACAAAAGGCTACATGACTACCCTCTTTCCCATTATAGTTCAAACTTCAAAGTAAGTATAACTTTAAGAGATCGAAAAATACAAATTTTCAAAAACAAAAACAAATTATAACTGAGAAAGATAGGAACTTCGTGAGATATGAAGGAGGCTTCCAACGATGGCTGGAAGCAATGAACTAGTTTTCTATTTGTTCCCTCTATTTTTTCTGTTATAATCTCTTCAAAAATGTCCTTTGAAAAAGCTGCATATCATAGTAAAAAACGAACACCTTTTTTCTTGTGAGTCTAATTTAACATTACATTAAAATAAAATAAAATAAAATAGGAACTTCATGGTGACTGCCTGGATGGTGAGGGCGCTTCATGCACCTTGATTTGTCCAGACTCCAGAAGAGCCTTGTTTTCACGGCTCGTGGGTCTGACATCCAACCGATTTATGAAACATGTTTTTTTTATATAAAATGGATCATGACCGTCGATCCAAATAAAGGACAATCCTTTGGTGAATTGACGCTCAATATGACTTCAATATAGTAATTTTCTCTTCACCAGCTAAATGAATATTGGATTTTAGTTTTTGGTTTAGTGTTTTGTGATATATACCAATCGACTTCAAATTCGATAGAATACATGATAACGAGAAGAAGAAAACTATAATACATTCGAGTTGCTATGATTCGGGACAAAGTGATCAATATTCATAATTACACCAACTGTAAGTCTAATTTATTTAAACTTGTATTGAAACTTATTCCGTAAATAATGTCTTTGTTATCTTCTAAACTAAACATTATCTATTGTTAAAAAACTACAAATTATCTATAGTTCAAAAAAGTGCCATGCGCAAAAGACTTATTACATATATATTCTATGCATGGAAATATGGAACATCAACATGTTAAAAGCAAGAAGACATTTTTCAACAGCTAGTTAGTACGTATACCGTATGCATAGATATATTTATGCGTGTAAAAATTTAAAAGGGTGAAAAAAGAATGATGGAAACAATCCTTTGTCACATAGTGTATATAAATTATATATACATATATCTTAACGTTATGTTTTATAATAAGTTAAAGAACAAGGATGGCAGTAACAGTTTAAATTTTCACACATAACTCTCCATCTCTCTCCCATATATCACCACACCTCTTCTGTGATTCAGACACACAAAATTTTCATTCTTTGTCAGATCTTTCTCCTTCTTCCTCCATACAATTAATCTCAGCAGCTTCTCCACATCTCTCTCAAAGAAAAGAAACCCTACAAATTTCCAAACTAAAGAAGAAGAGAATGGATAACTCTGACATACTAATGAACATGATGATGACACAAATGGGAAAGCTTCCTGATCACTTCTCTAACCCAATCCCTAATCCTAGCTCGCATAACATCATGATGCCCTCCGAATCCAACACTTATCACCCTTTCTTCTTCAACCACAACAACCATATCCATCCCCCAGTACTTAACCCAACCATAACTCTCCACCACCAACCCGGTTTAAATTTCCGGTATGCCCCTTCCACGTCATCATTTATCCCGGACAAAAGAAGAGGAGGCGGCGACAACGCTGACATGGCGGCGATGCGAGAGATGATCTTTCGAATAGCCGTGATGCAACCGATACATATTGATCCAGAATCGGTGAAGCCACCTAAGAGGAAGAACGTGAGGATCTCTAAAGATCCACAGAGCGTGGCGGCTCGGCATAGGAGGGAGAGAATCAGCGAGCGGATTAGGATACTTCAACGCCTTGTACCCGGCGGAACCAAGATGGATACTGCGTCGATGCTCGATGAGGCTATCCATTACGTTAAGTTTCTCAAGAAGCAAGTGCAGTCGATGGAGGAGCATGCGGTGGTTAACGGCGGAGGAATGACGCCAGCACCGCTGGTTGTTGGTGGAAAAGGATGCGGGTCTATGCGATCTGATCATCACCAGATGCTTGGAAATGCACATATTCTTAGATGATGTTCTTTTAATGTATTTCATATTATACTATTAATATGAAGAGGAAAAAAACCTCTCGGGAGGAGTGGAATTTAATATTATGAACCTGTGAGGGTTTTTTATATTTTTGACGTAATTTATTTTTTCCTGTTTCTATAATCTTCGGGATTAATTCAGCAGGCCTGTGCTGTAAAGAATAATTATAGTTTCTTATGGTCAATGCTAAAAGAATTAGTTTTTGATTACCAACTGATCGATGAAATACTTGAAGCTGGCTGTAATGATTTCAGATGGGGTCTATATAATTTCTTATAGCAACTGGCACACATATACATATCATATCGTTATTTATTGATATGTAGCTAGTGGCTTGTGGTAAAAGTAATACCATTACTGTATCATAAACTGAATTATAATATAACAGTGTGCGTGGATAAATTTTGAATTTTTCTCTTTCTTTTGCGTGGGTGATTTTTTTGTTGTTGTTGTAAATTGAACGTGGGTAAATTTTGAATTGTAACAATATGATCCCTTCTATGTATACACTTTGAAAATGAAAACTCAAACATCTCAATCTATTGAACGAAAAGCTCGTGGTTAATCCATTTTCTTGTTCATTGCCATTATAAGCTCCGTGCGATCACTCTCTATATTTATTTGTTTTTTTTTTTTGGCGGCAAACGTCTATTCTATTATTCAAACTTGAGGTGGTCTGGGTAGCCACGCCGGAATAGAACAACCAATAAAACATAGGGATCTATGAAAAGAACACGCATTCCTAGCTAACGAATCTGCAATCTCATTTTGCGTCTTTCGTAAATAGCTGATCTTGAAGTTCGAAAAGCACAACTGAAGGGTTTGAATGATTTCCAGATCAGTTGAGAAGTTAGGCCACGCTTTTGGTTCTTGTATCATTGCAATCAGGTCCTTGCAATCCGTCCCAAATTCTGACAGGTCGAGTGTTGTATCATGCTCTCCATTGCCCATCTTAGCGCTTCTAGCTCTGAGTGTAACGGTGTTTCGCGCTGCGTTAAGTTCCTGGATCTCATAAGTTGAATTTTCTCCGTGCTATCCTTCCAGACCCATCTCATATTTATTTGTTTATATCTTTGTACCCACGCCACTTGATAGCTAATAATAGTTCCTAAGCTTTGGCTTTGACCATTTCCAACCCATACCTATTTTTTCCTCTATAATTCCCACAAAAATAGAATAACTCTATTATAGGGCAAATTTTGCTCCAACGGTTTACTCTATTATAGAGGAAAAAATAGAGGGATTTCACTTTTCACTCTATATTTGAAGTGAAAAAGTGAAATTCCTCTATTTTCTCCTCTATAATAGAGTAACTCTATAGGAAAAAATAGGTATGAGTTAGAGATGCCCTTAAAGGAATCAAATTCTATTTTTGTGAGAATTATATAGGAAAAAATAAGTATGGGTTAGAGATGCCCTTAAAGGGATCAAATTCTCTCATGACACACATGAATTTCAAAAATTCTCTCATGACCCTGTTTTAATTTGTTTTTAGTTTACATTAAAATTTAAATAAAAAAACAAGGAAAAATAACTAAAAGCCCAAACAATTTTGATTTATTTACAATCATTACCCTTACTATCCCCACCCATAAACCCGACCCATCTAAAACTCGGACCCTATTCCCCTAAATCCCTAAATCGTAACACAACTTCCCCACTTTCTTCATTTCACGATCTCTGAACATTTCGATCTTCACTCATCAATTCCACCAGCGAAAATGACATCTAAACTAAGATTCAGCAAGAAAAAGAAAGAATCCCACCAAGGAAGAAAAAAAAATCCTCACCGGCAAAGAAGAAGGAGGTTGAACCGGCTAAGAAGGAGATGACTTTGCCGACGGGAAAGAAGAAGCGGGGTAGATCGTCTCCAGAAGAGGAACACAAAGCAGACGACGGTGGGTCGTCATCTCAACCCACGAAGCGGCCGCGTCTTACTTCAAACCGTAACCCTAAAAATCTTCAACCTAATCCGGCTGCTGCCTCCGCTTCTCCTACTCTGGCCGCTTCTCCTACTCAACCCGACAATGAGGAGACACCCTTAGGACCACCAGCCACATCAGAAGATCCTCCACCAACGAAGAGACCAAATCCGCCACACCAACAAGATCCTCCGGATGCATCTCTTTCCCGGTTTTCCACTAAGGGTGGGACACCTTCTTCGGAACAAGGAGCCAATGAGAAAATGGGATCGCATGGTGAGCCTCCCACATCACGAGAACCTAATGCTACAGAAGAGCAAATAATGGTAAGAAATCATTTTGAAATCAGTTTTTGTAATATGTTACAACTAAGATATATTGTATACAGATGTACTAGTAAACCTAGTAGTACTTAAAGATAAGTGTGACTTGTACAAATGAAGAAGTTTAAATTGTTTTACTAATACAACTATGAAATGAAATGTAAAATTGTATAACATGTATAATTTGTTACTAATATATTAGTTTAAAATGGTGTGCAGATATTGGCATTTGAAAGTATCCAAGTGCTGAAGGAAAATTTTAGAGAAGATGTTGAAGAATTTGATGATAGCTGTCCAAGAATGTGCAAGTCGAGATTCCTATCGAATGGGTCGTCAGGATATGCGTTGAGCGAGATATATGAGAAGCTTGGAGAAACAAAGGTGATACACTTGAAGTGTATTTCTGTGTCATTTTTTCAAGTCTTCATATTTTTACCTTAATGTGTGATATTTTGGTTAATTTTTCAGAAAATTTCTAATATTTTGAAACCAACCGGAAGCGAGTCAGATCTATCAGTTGAGATCTTTGATGATGGGTTATGGGATGATGTTGAGCTTGGAGATGATGGGGATAGGGATGACCCAATTGTTGACGGTTGGAACAAGATTATTGTCCATGACCAAGTAAAGATTCTTTGGGAGGATCTGTACAAGATGGATGTCAAAACTCGAAAGATAGAACACGAGCCTGAGAGGATTTGTGAAGAACTTGAGGGTCCGAGGGTGTGTGAGGAAATTGAGGCAGGATGTTAGAGTTTGGAAACACGAGTTGCTCAGTTGGAATCAATCATGAAGGTGAGAGATGACATAAGCAAGAATAAAGAGTATGGCAGATGACCGCAATCCGAGGGACAGATTTGGGAACATGGAGAACTTGTTTGATCATGATCGTTTTGACACTGGTGGAGGCCAAGAAAATGGTATAAATTATGATCTTATTTATTAGGGTCTGTTTTTAAGACAGATGATTAACCTTTAAATATTGTTATTTTAGATGATACTGATAAAGATGCCACAAAGGAGGGTGAGACTGAACCCGAGCAAATGGCAGAAGATGATGCTGATAAGGAGGCCACGAAGGATGGAGAGAATGAGTATGAGAAAGAAAGCCAGGTTGATGCTGATAATGAGGCCACAAAGGAGGGTGATAATGAACCCGAGCAGATGGCAGAAAATGATGCTGATAAGGAGGCCACAAAGGATGGAGAAAATGAGCATGAGAAAGATAGCAATGTTGATGCTGATAAGGAGGCCACAAATGAGGGAATGAACCCGAGCATATGACAGAAGATGATGCTGATAAGGAGGCCACAGAGGAGGTTGAGAATGAGCCCGAGCACGCACTGCAAGGTAATGTATTTTATCCTAATTTTTATTGTAACTTAGCTGTGATTTGATTTTAATTTATTTTGTAGAGGATCTTGAAGTGATGGTGGCAGCTGCAGAGAAGTTTGAGAAAGAAGTTTCGGAGAAAGAAGTTTCGGAGAAGGAAGCTGCAGAGAAAGAAGTTGTGGAGAAGAAAGCTTCGGAGAAAGAATAAACAGATGAAATGGACGGAGATAGTGAAGAAGATTCACCGAAGAAGACGAAGAGGGTGCCAAAGCCTTCTCGTATGAAGCAGTCTCCATATATTGAGAAGTAATCTATGTGTTTCTTGTATTTGGAACTTAAAACTTTATGCTGCTTTTGGATGTTGGTGTTGCTTTTGTCAAACATAAGACTTGTGTTGCTGTTGTAAAACTTAAGACTTGGTGTTGCTTTTGTGAAACATAGAACTTGTGTGTTTCTGATTTAGTAGTGAACTTGTGTTTGTCATATTGTTGTTGAACTTGTTTGAACTTGACAGGTTTTTGGTATAATTAATACTACCAAGTAAACTATGGCAAAATTACTCTAACGGATACAACTGGTACAACTAAATAACAGAAGGTACAACCATGGGCGGATGTAGCATGCTAATTAGTAGGGGTACAATGATTTTTTCCATTATGATTTAGTTTTAGAGTAGAAGCATTCAATAAACCCTATAGTATTTAGCAAAGAAAATTTTGAAAACAGTTGGGGCACGTGCCCCCGTAGCCGTTGTTTTGCGTCCGCCCTTGGGTACAACTATTGTTCTTAAAACGTGATAATCAGCTAAAAGATAATAAAGTTATTAACAAGTAGTTGTACCAGTATTTTAATTGTACAATCTAATATATAGTTGTACCAGGTATTGAGTTGTACAAGTTTGTTCATTGTTGTATTTTGGTAGAGAATATGAATTGTGTAGTTGTACCACATTAAAAATATATATACCTCAGTTGTACAGCCTTTTAATTCTTAATTGCATTGAACCACGTACAAAGTAATCATTAATTTTGTTAAAATATATTTTGTGTACGTTTTCCAAAAATATAGTTAACAAACTAGTAAACAAACCTTTAAAGTATAAGGTAGATCATACACTTATGTGATTGTGTAATAATTGAAATTTTTTTTGGTAAAACTTCAAAAAATTAGGATGAACCACTCTTAGGACATTCCAACTTATATATTCTATTGTTATTTAATTATTGAAAGCCAAATGGAGTTTAAAATGTCATATTTTAAGAAGTACCAGTATTTCCTTCATCGTGTCATCATACAGCTATACTAGTTGTACCAGTACGACAACACAGAAACATGATTGTTATGTTATATGAAGTTTTATCAGTTGTACCTGTCGTACCTAACAGAAACAACACATTACATAAGTTCCACAACACTTAAATAAGTTCCATAACACATAAGTAAGACTCACAACACATAATCAAGTTCCATAACATATAAGTTAGAGTCATTCATCATTTATTTCCTTCGTTGTCACCTCCCTCGTCACCACTTCCCTCGCTGCCACTTTCCTCGCTGTCACTTCCCTCATTGCTGCTTTCTTCGTAATCGATGTCATCGTTGTCATTGTCATCTTTGTCACTGCTGTCACCAAGCCACTCCGAGAATGGTGCATACTTTTTCTTTCTCTTCCTCCGATATTCTCCCGCAGATGGGAATCTAGTAGTTTGTAATCTTCCTTTTTTTTTTCTCCATGCATACGGCGGGAACACAACCTGAGATTGTATTTCCTCATGAACTTGCCATGATGAATGATGAGGCACTGGATATATTGTCATACAATATGCGAATGTCCACTGCTCCATCCAATAATACTTAGAACAATAATTTTCAACCAACTGCTCTAGCGTATCATCTGTTGTAGTTCTGCAATACTTCATGATCGCAGCAAGCGCATGCACATAAGGATACCGGTCAATTTCAAAATGACACATACTTAAACTGGTTCTTCTCATCCACTACTAAGCGGGTGACAGTACGAGGATTCAACCTTTCCAACATGTACAAGTAAGACGGCAGTCTAGCAAAGCTCTCTGTTGGGCTCCCACGCAGATCGTTGATAGCTTTGTATTTTCCTCTCCAAGCCATAGCATACGAAACCCTAACACCCAGTTTGTTCTCAACCAAATCTATGAAATCCTTTGGTGCTGGAGTGTAATACCCCGTCTTAAAAAAAAAAAAAAAAAAAAAAACCCTAATTTCGGTTTTATGGAATTTCTCGGGGAAGCCGAAGGCTCGGGAAATTTGTATCCTCAAGATTAAGTTTAGTCTGGAGTCTATTAAACATATTTAGCTCATCAGAACGGGAGCGGAAAAATATTTGGGATTGATCGCGGGACGGAAATTCACCAGAATGGCCGAAATCGCGCAAATCGACCGAGAAGTTCGAGGTGGCTTGATCTAAGGGATCAGGATGTTGTGTGAACCATTTAACCTGCTGAGTATCAACACAAGAAGCAGGTGTAGACATGCATGAAGCAGTTCCATGCAGCTTGACACACAGAAGCACGAGGTGTCGCAGTACTTGCGATCTGCGCATGCGAACCGACAAGAGGGCCGTGTGTCGCGATGCATGAACACCAGACATGATGAAGAGCAAGTGGACGTGGAGTTGTCTTCTGGAATGGATAGAGAGCATGCAACAGGGCATGTGGACGCCCATGTGTAGCCACGCATGCGACCGGAAGCATGCAGGACGACACACATGCGATCGGGTGGCTCATTCTTACTGGCTGGTGTCTTCTATATATACTCAGCTCCCCTTTTCGTTTTAATTCATCCAAAACACTTAAAGACTTGGGTTAGAGAGAGAGAGACAAAAGTAGGAAAAGAAAGCAGGAGATTCCGAGCTGTTACGAGAATTTTAGAGAGTTTCTGAGGACCGAAGTACTGTCGGGAAGTTCCGAAAGACTGTCCAGAAGTGAAAGAAGGTTCTTTCCGAGTTCTGATCTGTCCAGACCAGTCCATTCAAGACATCGACCTTGGATTTTGGGATTTAGCATCACAGTACCAAGACGAAGATTTGGAGGGGAGAAAAAGGGTTTGGTCAACATCCGGAATCAAAGAGTCGAGCCACATCGCTTAATCACTGTGAGTCACGGTTAATTGTTTGTTAACGTGTTTTTAATGCAGGTTCCTGACATCAAAGACGGTTTCCGAGCTAGGATATCCAGACCGGTCTAGGTGTCAGTTTGTGGATCCGAGGCTTGAGACGATGTCTGGGCTAAGTGGATAGCAAGACTAGTCTAAGCACCCGGATTATTGTGATTATGTGATTATTATATGTTGTTATAGTGTGTACCTCGTGTTGGTACTGTTGTGTGAGAACCTCGTGGTGGTTCTAGTAGTAGTTTGCAGGTCATTGCTTCATCAAATGGTACCACTAAGCCGGTCGTGGTCCGGAAAGTGGTGGGCTCGGTTTAACTTGGCTTGATCACCATGGCCGAGTGTAACACGTGGATGTGACAGCCCCCGGCGAGTCCGATAGAGGACCGGGGCACGGCGATTCCGATTGAGGACCGTGACCGGGCGATTCCCGAGCGCCTACGCCTGTGTGGTGTAATAGTGAAGGGATTGCCGGTGTCCCTTATGTGGAGGAAGAATGATTCTGTTGGGCCCTAGGAGTATATATATATGGTTGATTGATGTGACACTCATAAATAGTGTTTTGATTTACTATGGTTTAGTGGTTTATTGCCTGAATCGGTCATGCTTTATCTTGAATATTGATTGTTGAACTACCCGTCTTGCTTGTGTTTGGGGTTGGGTTTAGAATGACGGGTAGTTGCATATGCTAGATAGGGAACCTTGGCTCACTGAGTGAAACTAGTTCACTCACTCCTCACATCCTTTTGCAGGTGACCAGTAGAAAGGACCATAGCGCTCGCGGAACTGTACGAGCTAGTGTAGATTGGACATCTTTTGCTAAAGACTCGTTTTCAAGATATATGAATGTATGTTTACCTTCGGCTGCGTCCATGAACCATATGTATAATATTTTGGGCTTGTGAACTTCATGTTTTATATATATGAAATAAAGTATGTTTTATATTCGTGACGTGTTGAATCTGATATTAGGTTAGTCCAACCTAACACAACTCTATGATTCGGTACGGGTTGCAAAGCCTCAGGCCGAAGATTAGAGGAAACGAGTTTTGAATGGATATTCTGGGTTACAGAATTATGTTTTGTGACTTGGAAAGTCTATTCTCAACCCGTCGTAACACTTCCGGACTTGGAAGAGGAAGGTCGTTCGGGCATGTTCTTGTTTGATTGTTGCCCGGCTGACTGACCGATGTCTAAAACAGTTCGGGGGTGTTACAGAGGTGGTATCAGAGGATGGTTTAGATCATGCGGTCAATCATGCATTTTTCGTGTTTTATCAAGTCAAATGTGTCGCAAAAGATGTATTAGAAAACCAGCAGAGTTCCGCTCTAATTAGTATTCTAAATAGAAATTTTTTTGTTTGTGGATTGCAGATGGAAAGGAGGGGAAGGAGTGATGGGGGACCAGATTGGATGTTGGGTATAGACAGAGTCCCAAGAAGAAGGGTACTGGGATATGAATCCGAGGGGAGAGTACAAACACTGACGCACACTAACTAAGAATTCAGTGAAGAAAACGTAGGAAGAAAAAACAATCTGTTTGGACATGATCAAGAGATACCACCAGAAGAAAACTTTCCACCAAACCGTACTTTAAGGAGAAGACCAGAAACAGATGATAGCGAGTCGAGTGTTTAAGGACCAAGACCAATAAGGCGGAACAACCCAATTGAACCAGAAGTTCATGATCAACCACAACAAGGAGTAGGAATGGAGCACACTCTAAAGATGCTTCATGACGTGATAGCGAGGTCATTACAACAACCTCAGATGCAACCTCAGCCACTCGTGCCACCACAACCTTCAGTTAGTACACCGATGTTACCGTTGATAACTGCCATGAAAAATATGAAGACACCACATTTTGAAGGAGGGACAGATCCATTTCAAGCCGACCAGTGGCTTCGAACAATGGAGAAAAACTTTGAGACCCTGACGTGTTCCGAAGAATCTAAGAAGAAGATGGCAGTGTATTACTTAGACAAAGACGCGGCAGAATGGTGGGAGAGTAGGGATCACCAAGTAGGACATCTGGTCACCACTTGGGTGGCATTCAAACAAGAATTTGAATGCAAGTACTTCACTCCAGAATCCAAGCGAAGGCTTCAACGTCAGTTTGCTAACCTAGTACAAGGAGACAATACAGTTAGAGAATATGAATCTGAGTTCATGCGACTGCGACGACATGTGCTGCGAGGACAAGATGATGAAGAAACCATGATATATAACTTTATGTTTGGTCTAAAACCAGAGCTAGAAAATAGACTGGCAGTCGAAAACTATGAGAGTCTCACCGAGCTAGTGGAAAAGGCTGTGAATGTGGAGATTGGATTGGAAGCTGAGAAGGCGGCAACTAAGAAATCCAAGCAGCATCAAGAAGGAAAGTATGGTGGAAACCAAAGATCTTTTAAGGGTAAAGATAAGGAAAAGGAATCGGGAGGGCCAAGTCGGCGATCTCTGTTCACAGGGAAATGCTTTAACTGTGGCAAGATAGGCCATAAGTCAAGTGAATGCTACGGGAAGAAACCTGGATCCTTTCAGTCAAACTCCTACAATCCTACATGTTTCACGTGTGGGAAGAAAGGGCACATCTCTACCCAGTGCAGCGTCAACCGTCCTATCCCAGCTACGCCAATCACTGTCCGTCCTCCTCCAGCTCCACCTGCAATCGCACCAGCGCCAAAAAGGCAAGCTATAGGAGGTAGAGTTTACGCTTTAGAACTAGAGGATACTAAACTTCCAGGCCCATCTAAGGATCCCATCACAGGTTTTTGGGTTCTTTAACCTTACTAGATTTATTTTGTGTCGTGTTATTGCTTGTGAAGGATTGGTTACCTTCTATTGGATAATTTTTATGTTGTTGATATATATATTGATGTTATGGCAGGAACCTACTACGGGTTACCTACAAAACAAAGAGTCTAATGAGCAACTATTTTGCTCAATGAGTTGGGTTTCCTAACAATTATTTATCCCCCCATTATGCATCAAACATTAAGCAACAAAGATCAATTATATTAAAAAAAAATGCAATGCAAAAATAAAGCAATCACGTAAACAAGCATCCACTCTTCACGAGTGGTTAGATCATTATCGATCGTCGAGGACTGCTTCTCGCCATTGGTTCCTATCTCGAAACGAAGTCCATAACACATCCCTTCTTGCGCCCACTGACTCTAAACACAAAGTCTAAAAAACCGATGGCCCAGATAACACACTTGCCGCATCGTCATGCAGCTACACGGTCGAGGGTAGCTAGCCTTATCACACGTGTCTTCGCGTCCTGTCCGGAACTAATTTTGGTAAGGCCCCGGACAAGGCATGGGCCTCAAGTGGACACCAATGACTCTCACGACACTCCACCCGAGTGTCGGACCCTCACGGATCAAGTCTGTGGATTTACGGGTTTCCCCGTTAAAATGTGATCAAACATGTTATATTATCTGAGCCGAGGCCCAAACAATACAATGCAATGACATAAGTATATGCAACACAACATCAATGAATCACAATCATGTTATACCCCTCGAGCCGAGGCCCGACGATATAACTCAATATCTTTCACAAACATCAATCATTATTATATCATTATATATCTAAACGTGCAACCTAGCAATGCATCAACCAATACTCTTGTTTTGCAGGCGCTAACCGCACACACAACAATCATAACCATAACCAAGATTCACCTCAACACTTAGATGAAAGTTTCGGACTGCAAACGCTTCTATCTCGCGGTCGGCTTCACTTTAAACTTTTATCGGAAAACTCTAGAACTTTAGAAATCTAGACACAGGAAGGGTAGGGTATGAAAGGAAAAGAAAGAAAAGAAAGAACAGAAAGCTAACTAAAAAAAATGAAAGCTAAAGACTAAAAAGTTACCTTAAGGTTCGGGTGTTATCGGGTTCTCTCGGGTGCCTATGGTCGGGTCTTAAAAGTGGAGAATGAATTAATGGGGTGGTCTGCTATTTATAGGATGGAGAATGAGCTCATGGGAGGGTTTTAGTCGTGCATGGCAAGCAGGAGGTGTCTCTGCCTCCCAAACCAACCAATAGGAGACAGCTTGGTGTCTTAATTAGCCACAATTTTGGCCAATAAAACTAAGCTTTGTGGCCAGCCACCAAAGCATCCAATAGAAATGCGACAAGAACTGCTTGGAGGTGGTACAGTCAAGGAGAAGCACATGTCCAGTTGCCTGAAGGAGGTAAGCAAGCAGCTGCATCTTCCGGAAGCTTCCGGATATGCTTAATACATCGTAGATGGGCACGAATGGGCCGCATTCAAATCCCGTACGTGTTATAAGATGATCCGAGCTGGAGAAAAATTTTCTCCTTGACAAAAACCTAGATTTCTTAGACCAAAACATTTTTAAAATAATTCTAAGGTCATTCCTATCTTAAGGCCCTATAATAAATTTTTCGATTAATTTTCTCGTTCGACTAGGACGTTCTAGGCCGAACCGCGAGCATTTTCATTCCACTAAACTTCCCGAAGAATTTATTTCTTCAGATGAAAAACAATTCTAAGACTTTCTAAATTTTTCTTATGTACCTTGGGATCCACAAACATCCACAAGAAAAGATCAATCCGACTTCCACTTACTTGAGTAATTTTCTCGGCTGTTATATGATTTTTCCTTGTCTGCGTTTTACTCTTTAAAGAGCGTTATTACATTCTCCCCCTCTCGATAGAATTCGTCCCGAATTCTTAGTGGTTTGATGCTCCACCCATCTGGTCTTCATCATCTTCCAAAAACAGTTCAGGATGAGTAGCTCTAAACCTCTCTTCATCTTCCCATGTCACAATTACTCGGCGCTGTTTTCCCCAAAATACTTGTACTTGAGGAATCTCCCGATTCTTCAGTTTCCTTATTCGTCTTTCTCCGATTCGAAGTGGTCCTTCAGGGTAAGTGAGGTTGGAGCGAAGGTTTTCTACTCGTTGCGGCTCTACTTCGGTAGGATCTCGTATATGCCTTCTTAACATCGAGACATGGAAAACTGGGTGAAGAGCCATATCTGATGGTAGCTTTAATTGATAGGCTACTTCTCCAACCCGTTGCGTCACTCGGTATGGTCCTATATATCGAGTGGCTAATTTTCCCACTTTTCCGAATCTATCTCTCCCTTTCTGTGCGGCCACCTTCAAATATACCCAATCACCAACTTGAAATATTACTTCACGTCTATTCTGATCGGCATATTTCTTCTACCTGTCTTGAGCTTTCTTCATATTCTCCCGAACAATCTTTATCTTTTCTGTTGTTTCATCTACTATATCTGGTCCTAACATATGTCTTTCTCCAACTTCAGCCCAACACAGTGGTGTGCGGCAGGGTCGTCCATATAATGCCTCATAAGGGGACATCCCAATACTTGCATGGTAACTGTTGTTATAAGAAAACTCTACCAAAGGCAAATATTGTTCTCATGTACCTGACCAGTCTAAAACACACATCCTTAGCAAATCTTTCAAGGTTCTGATTGTTCGCTCCGTCTGCCCGTCAGTTTCAGGGTGAAACGCCGTACTCATATGAAGATCAGTCCCCAATACTTGCTGGAAAGCTCACCAGAATTGAGCCGTAAATCTTGGGTCATGATCAGATACTATGTTGGTAGGAACTCCGTGTAATCGTACTATCTCCTTTAAGTAAACTTCTGCCAGTACTTCTACCTTGTTAACAACTCTAATGGGTAGAAAGTGAGCAGTCTTAGTTAGTCGGTCTACCACCACCCATATAGTATCATTCCCTCTTCCTGGGGCTCGAGGTAGTCCCGTTACAAAATCCATAGCCACTGACTCTCACTTCCATTCTGGGATTGGTAGGCTTTGCAATAATCCTCCCGGCACTTGATGGTCAGCTTTAATTTGTTGGCATGTCTGGCACTGAGCTACCCACTTAGCAACTGATCGTTTGATTCCTGGCCAGTGATAGTATCGACGTATATCCTGGTACATCTTGGTGCTTCCAGGATGAATACTGAATACTGAGTGGTGTGCGGTTCTCAAGATCTCTTCTCTTAACTCCTTTCTTACAGGTACTGTTATCCTTCCGTTCAGTAGGAGGGTTCTGTCATCAGCCAAATGATAACTACTATCATTTCTTCCGCCTGATTCTTCAAGTTCTTTTATAATCTTCTTTAGCTTCACATCTTCCTTCTGATCTTCTCGAATTCTTTGCAAGAGGTTTGCTTGATTCACTGCTTGTAATCCCAATGGCTCGCTGCCCTCGCCCTCTATGGCTGAAAGACTAACCATCTTGAATTCTGCGTTTAAGGCTTCTAAGTCTTTCTCAATAGCTGTATCACTTCTTCTCTGACTCAGTGCATCTGCTACCACATTCGCCTTTCCTGGGTGATATTGGATTTGTAAGTCATAATCCGTGATAAACTCTATCCACCTCATTTGTCTCAAATTCAAATCTGACTGAGTAAAGAGATACTTGTGACTCTTGTGATCAGTAAATATTTGAATCGTCTCGCCATAAAGATAGGATCTCCATATTTTTAAAGCAAATACCACTGCGGCCATCACTAGATCATGGGTGGGGTAATTCTTCTCGTGCTTCCTTAACTGTCTTGAACCATAGGCGATGACCTTTTCATCCTGCATCAGTACACAACCCAGTCCTACTCGAGAAGCATCAGTGTATATGGTGTAAGGTCTTCCTGAAGTAGGTAATGCAAGAATAGGTGCTATCGTCAAAGCTTCCTTTAATTGTGTAAAAGCCATTTCCTCTTTCTTATCCCATTCAAATGATATATCTTTTCCAGTCATCCTCGTCAAGGGTTTGACCATTATGGAAAAATTCCTCACAAACTTTCGATAATATCCAGCCAATCCTAGAAAGCTCCGAACCTCGGTAGCGCTGGTAGGGCGTGGCCAATCCTTAACCACTTCAACCTTTTCAGGATCTACCGCAACACCATTCTCGGAAACTCGATGACCAAGGAATCCAATCTCCCTTTTCCAGAAGCTACATTTACTAAACTTGGCGAACAACTTATGGCTTCTTAATCGCTCCAACACCTTTTGGAGGTGCTCTGCATGTTCCTCTTTACTTTTGGAATAAATAAGTATATCATCAATGAAGATGATTACAAATTTATCCAAGTAATCACGAAATAAATCATTCATCAAGCACATGAAAGCAGCCGGCACATTTGTAAGACCAAAAGGCATTACCACAAATTCATAGTGGCCATACCGGGTCCTAAAAGCCGTCTTCATGATATCGGACTCTGATATAGGGATTTGATGGTATCCCGATGCCAAATCTATCTTTGAGAACCAGCTTGCCTCATGAAGCTGATCCAACAATTCATCGATCCTTGGCAACGAATACTTGTCCTTTACTGTAACATTGTTAATCCCTCTATAATTGATGCATAACCGCATGGTGTCGTCTTTCTTCTTCACAAATAAGACTGGTGCTCCCCATGGTGAAGAACTTGGTTTAATAAATCCCTTTTCTATTAAATCTTCCAACTGCTTCTTTAATTCAGCTCCCGGCTCTAATGTAGTGGGGGCAATCCTTCCAATGGCTTGAATACATCCTGGTATTCTTTTACTATTGGTATCTCTTCCAACTGTGTCCCTTCTTTCAAGTCTCCTCCAAGGGTAGTCAGAGTTACCAAATATACTTCGCCCTTAATCAAATCCTTCTTAACTCTTAAAGCATATACAAGTGATACTCCAGAACTTGGACATATCCCATAGTATGTCGTTGATGGTTGTCCCCTTTCTTCAAGTGTAATTCTTCCTCGACCACAGTCCAACTGTGCGTAGTATCTCGACAGCCAGTCCATTCCCAAAATCACTTCGTGTTGTCCTAAAGGTACAATTAGCAGGTCTGCCGGATATACCATTGATCCCACATGGATTGGAATCCCAAGTACACAACTATCGGCATAAAGGTTATGGTTCCCATGGGCTCTAATCGAAACACCTACCTTTACTCTAGTAAAGGTTCCCTTAAAACTCGACACTACCTCGGGTATCACAAAGCTATGTGTGGCACCCGAGTCGAAGAGAACATTCACATAAACTCCACCAACACACAATGTTCCTAAACAATATTTATTTCACATTTTATATTTCATACGTCAAATTCACACAAACAAGCAATGAGTTAAAACCCTACTTACCTGTGATCAGGCCCTGATGGGGCTGTTGTGGTTCAGGATTTCCTAACTCTAAAGCATTCACTTGCTTTGCAACTGCCTGGCGCTTCGGGGCTGGTTCAATCGCTAGTCTAGTGGGTGGTGCTGGAAGCGTAACCTGTCTCTTATGGGGGCAATTGTTGGCATAATGCCCTTTCTCACCACACGAGAAGCAAGTAATATAATCAGGGGCTTTCCTCCCTGACTATAAGGACAACTGCTAGAAAAATGGCATGTACCACCACAAGTGTAACACACATCTGGGCCATTCCTAAACCGTCCATCATTCCTTCTTCCTCGGCCTTTCCCTCGATTAAATTGTTCTTTATTATTCATTCTTCGTATTCCTAGTCCTTCAGTTTTACGAGATGGCTCTGCATGCTTCATCATGGCTTGCTCCTTTTCCATACCTTCTTCAACATTTACCGCTATCTCCGCCAATTCATAAAGGCTATGAAACTTCACTACTTGCAGTCGGCTAGCCAAATCCGCTCGCAATCCTCTTATAAACCTTCGAATTAGTGCACCTTCATTCCTTGGTCCATAAGGAAAATATTTCCTTAGCTTTGTAAACTCGGCCTGATATTCCCTGACTTTCCGGTTGCCTTGAGTTAACTCCAAGAATTGAATCTCCAGTCGGTCTTTTGCTTCAGGTGGGAAGTATTTCCGCTCAAACTCCTTTTTAAAATCTTCCCAGTCGATTTCTCTTCCTATATAGTATTCTTCCACGTTATCCCACCAATCAGAAGCATCTTTGGTCAAGTAGTATATTGCCATATCCTTCTTGAAATTATCAGGGCAGTGGATGGCCCGAAAGTTTTTCTCCAAATTCCTCAGCCATGCTGACGCTTCAAAGGGATCTGTTCCACCAGGGTATCTAACGGTTCCAAACTTCTTCATTAATGTAACCATCTTGAGGTAATCTGGAGAGGAGGATGGTCTTTGTTCTGATGATTCATCGGTTCTATGATCAAGTCTATCTAGTAAGCCTTGCACCAATACAATAAGAGGATCTGAACTCCTAGCTGTCCTCTGTTCATGCCTACAACATGGCTCGGGCATTCTTTCTCGGTGCATGAACTCAGAATCATTCTGCCTTGGATTATGTGTTGTTGTATAATTCCGTCTCGATCCATACATATCAGATGCTTGATTCCTCTCCCTAAAATCCTCATATTGTTCTTCTTGCTCATAGCCCATATGTGAATCCGTCGGATTTCTCCCGGTCGACTCATGTTCGTGTTCATAGTAATGGTTATTTCCTTGCGCTATCGCAGAATCATCTGCTACCTCAAGGTTTGAATAGACTCTGCGGTTTTCAGAATCACATTGCCCATATCTTGGTGGTGTCATCATTGGCTCCTCACTCCTTCTACGTTTTGGAAACATACTGCAGCACAACCCATGGTAAGTACTAATCCCAACTTATCTAACAACGGAGCATGTTGGTTTCCTATTCTACCTTTTTCGACACCTTTGACTCGATAAATTATTGAAAACAGGTTCCCAAGTGAGCAAAGTGAACCATGCTCTGATATCACCTTATTTGTAACACCCCCGATCCAGAATAAGTAAAAGTTAATTAGTTTGCCATGCACCAATCAAACAAGAACATGCACGACGAACTAAAGAACTCTTACCAGATCGAAGATACTACTACCACGTGCCCAAACATTTGACCCGAGGTTCCCGGACAGATCCGGAATCCCAAGATCATATGTCCAAGAACGGGTTTCCTAGCGATCCCAAGTTAAGGCTTTGCAACCCGAGTTTGAAACCGTTAGTTAGTTCGTCCCGGACTAGGACTAGTATCATATGGAATCCAAGCATCTCACAAACCTTTTCTTATTCATATATACTTTAAGTTCAACCACATCAAAACTTTATACATGCTCGGCCGATGTTCAAAACCATATCTTACATATTACAAAACGTACATGTTTGCAAAAGGTAGCAAATCTACACCAACAACTTTGTGCTCCTCCGATCCCAAATGAAACCTACTACGGGTTACTTGCAAAACAAAGAGTCTAATGAGCAACTATTTTGCTCAATGAGTTGGGTTCCCTAACAATTATTTATCCCCCCATTATGCATCAAACATAGATCAATTATATTTAAAAAAAATGCAATGCAAAAATAAAGCAATCACGTAAACAAGCATCCACTCTTCATGAGTGGTTAGATCAGTATCGATCGTCGAGGACTGCCTCTCGCCATTGGTTCCTATCTCGATACGAAGTCCATAACACACCCCTTCTTGCGCCCATTGACTCTAAACACAAAGTCTAAAAACCGATGGTCCGGATAACACACTTGCCGCATCGATGCAGCTACACGGTCGAGTGTAGCTAGCCCTATCACACGTGTCTTCGCGTCCTGTCCGGAACTAATTTTGGTAAGGCCCCGGACAAGGCGCGGGCCTCGAGTGGACACCAATGACTCTCATGACACTCCACCCGAGTGTCGGACCCTCACGGATAAAGTCCGTGGATTTACGGGTTTTCCCGTTAAAATTTGATCAAACATGTTATATTATCTGAGCCGAGGCCCAAACAATACAATGCAATGACATAAGTATATGCAACACAACATCAATGAATCACAATCATGTTATACCCCTCGAGCCGAGGCCCGACGATATAACTCAATATCTTTCACAAACATCAATCATTATTATATCATTATATATCTAAAAGCGCAACCTAGCAATGCATCAACCAATACTCTTGTTTTGCAGGCGCTAACCGCACACACAACAATCATAACCATAACCAAGACTCACCTCAACACTTAGATGAAAGTTTCGGACTGCAAACGCTCCTATCTCGCGGTCGGCTTCACTTTAAACTTTTATCGGAAAACTCTAGAACTTTAGAAATCTAGACACAGGAAGGGTAGGGTATGAAAGGAAAAGAAAGAAAAGAAAGAACAGAAAGCTAACTAAAAAAATGAAAGCTAAAGACTAAAAAGTTACCTTAAGGTTCGGGTGTTATCGGGTTCTCTCGGGTGCCTATGGCCGGGTCTTAAAAATGGAGAATGAACTAAGGGGGTGGTCTGCTATTTATAGGCTGGAGAATGAGCTCATAAGAGGGTTTTGGTCGTGCATGGCAAGCAGGAGGTGTCTCTGCCTCCCAAACCAACCAATAGGAGACAGCTTGGTGTCTTAGCCACAATTTTGGCCAATAAAACCAAGCTTTGTGGCCAGCCACCAAAGCATCCAATAGAAATGCGACAAGAACTGCTTGGAGGTGGTCCAGTCAAGGAGAAGCACATGTCCAGCTGCCTGAAGGAGGTAAGCAAGCAGCCACATCTTCCGGAAGCTTCCGGATATGCTTAATACATCGTAGATGGGCACGAATGGGCCGCATTCAAATCCCGTACGTGTTATAAGCTGATCCGAGCTGGCGGAAAATTTTCTCCTTGACAAAAACCTAGATTTCTTAGACCAAAACATTTTTAAAATAATTCTAAGGTCATTCCTATCTTAAGGCCCTATAATAAATTTTTCGATTAATTTTTTCGTTCGACTAGGACGTTCTAGGCCGAACCGCGAGCATTTTCATTCCACTAAACTTCCCGAAGAATTTATTTCTTCAGATGGAAAAATATTCTAAGACTTTATAAATTTTTCTTATGTACCTTGGGATCCACAAACATCCACAAGAAAAGATCAATCCGACTTCCACTTACTTGAGTAATTTTCTCGGCTGTTATATGATTTTTCCTTGTCTGCGTTTTACTCTTTAAAGAGGGTTATTACAACGATTATCTCGACAAGTTCGTGATACTCTTCATCGATGACATTTGAATATATTCCAAGACGGAGGTAGAGCACAAAGCACACTTGAAGCTAGTGTTGGAACGATTAAGAAACCAGAAGTTGTATGCCAAGTTTAGCAAGTGTTCTTTCTGGAAAAGAGAGATCGGGTTCTTGGGGCACCGAGTGTCTGGAGAAGGAGTTTCCGTAGATTCGTATAAGGTGAAAGCCATCGAGGAATGGCAAAGGCCATCAATGGTAACTGAGGTAAGAAGTTTCATCGGGTTAGCCGGGTATTATCGAAAGTTCGTCAAGAAATTTTCTTCGATTTCTAAGCCCCTGACGAAGTTGACTGGAAAAGGAGTTCCGTTCATCTGGGGAAAAGAAACGGAGGAAGCATTTCAAAAACTGAAGAAAGCTTTGACCACAACACCGGTATTGGCATTACCTGAACAAGGTAAACCTTACACTGTGTATGCAGATGCTTCTAGGGTTGGGTTGGGTTGTGTGTTGATGCAGGAAGGCAAAGTAATTGCTTATGCATCAAGGCAACTCAGGAAACATGAAGAGAACTACCCAACACACGATTTAAAAATGGCGGCAGTGGTGTTTGCGTTAAGGATTTGGAGATCTTACTTATATGGAGAAGTCGTAGAAGTATTCACAGATCATAAGAGTCTCAAGTACTTGTTCACACAGCCTGATTTGAACCTCCGACAAAGGCGATGGATGGAGTTTGTGGCGGATTACGACCTGAAGATTCAATACCATCCAGGCAAAGCTAATGTGGTCGCGGATGCACTAAGTCGTAGAAAGTTGGCTTCTGATGTTGGAAAGGAAGTGGAAGTGTTATCAAGTGAACTCAAGTTGATGACTTTATGGGCAATTGAAGGGGAGCCAAGTGAGCCTTTAGGCATGCGAGCCGTAAACCAGGCAGGTTTACTCGCACGGATCAGACAGGAGCAACAACGTGATGAAAAGTTAAAAGGGATCATCGCAGAAGTTAAAAATCAAGAAGCTCCAAACGCAAGTGGCTATCATGTGGCAGCAGATGGTACATTATTACTTAATGGGAGGATATCAGTACCACAGGGAGAAGGGCTACGAGATGAGATTTTGAAGTCGGCGCATCACTCGTTACTCAGTATCCATCCCAGGAGTACGAAAATGTACCGAGATATCCAAAGGCATTATCATTGGCCAGGAATGAAGAAATCAGTGGCGCGATGGGTGGCTCAATGTCAAACTTGTCAACAAGTCAAAGTCGAGCATCAGATTCCAGGAGGATTGTTACAAAGCTTACCCGTACCTCAGTGGAAATGGGATTCCATATCCATGGATTTCATCACTGGGTTACCGCCGGCTCGAGGAAGATCAAATAATGCAATATGGGTGATTGTCGACAGACTGATGAAGGTGGCACACTTGTTACCTATGAAGGAAACAGATAAGGTAGAAGTATTGGCAGAGATGTATGTGGATCAAATTGTGAAGTTGCATGGTGTGCCAACAGATATAGTCTCCGATCGAGATCCTAGATTCACCTCAAATTTTTGGAAGGCGTTACAAGAAGCTGTGGGAACTAAGTTGTTCATAAGCACCGCGTATCATCCCGAGATGGACGGCCCAACCAAAAGAACCATTCGCACCATAGAGGATATGATGCGGATGTGTATATTGGATTGGGCGGGAAGCTGGGAAAAACATTTACCATTAATCGAGTTCTCCTACAACAATAGCTTTCATTCTAGCATAGGTATGGCACCATATGAGGCGCTTTATGGGAGGCCATGCAAAACACCTTTATGGTGGACCGAAGTTGGAGAAAGAAGAGAGTTTGGACCCGAAATTGTAGAAGAGACAATGAAAGAGTTAGAGATCATTCAAACCAATATGAAGAAAGTGCAGGATGGACAAAAGAAGTACGCCGATCAATCAAGGCGAGAAGTGGTGTTCAGTATTGGTGATTGGGTTTACCTAAAAGTGTCAGCTCAAAAAGGAAAGGACCGATTTGGGAAGGTCGGCAAACTAGCGGTAAGATTCATTAGGCCATACCAGATTATACAACGAATCGGAGAGGTAGCTTATCGTCTCAACCTACCTGAAGAGATGCAAATACATCCAGTATTTCACATATCAATGCTGCGGAAACATGTTCATGATCCCAGTGCTATTGAGACAGAGCAAATCGAAAACCTGCAAACAAACCTCACTAATCCAGAGGGACCAATCCGAATAGGTGAACGTCGGATACGAAGATTGAAGAATCGAGAAATTCCTCAAGTCCAAGTTTTCTGGGGTAAGCGGAACCGTGTAGTTGTGACCGGGGAGGATGAATCAAGATTCAAAGCGTTGCATCCACATTTCTTCCACGAAAATGTAGTGATGGAAGAACAGGGATCACCGGATCCTTAGAGAATTCGGGGACGAATTCTAATAAGGGGAGGAAGATGTAATACCCCGTCTTAAAAAAAAAAAACCCTAATTTCGGTTTTATGGAATTTCTCGGGGAAGCCGCAGGCTCGGGAAATTTGTATCCTCAAGATTAATGTTAGTCTGGAGTCTATTAAACATATTTAGCTCATCAGAACGGGAGCGAAAAAATATATGGGATTGATCGCGGGACGGAAATTCACAAGAAGGGCTGAAATCGCGCAAATCGACCGAGAAGTTCGAGGTGGCTTGATCTAAGGGATCAGGACGTGGTGTCAACCATTTAACCTGCTGAGTATCAACACAAGAAGTAGGTGTAGACGTGCATGAAGCAGTTCCATGCAGCTTGACACACTGAAGCACGAGGTGTCGCAGTACCTGCGATCTGCGCATGCGAACCGACATGTAGAGGGCCGTGTGTCGTGATGCATGAACACCAGACATGATGAAGGGCAAATGGACGTGGAGGTGTCTTCTGGCATGGCTAGAGAGCATGCAACAGGGCATGTGGACGCCCATGTGTCTCCACGCATGCGACCGGAAGCATGCAGGACGACACACATGCGATCGGGTGGCTCATTCTTATTGGCTGGTGTCTTCTATATATACTCAGCTCCCCTGCTCATTTTCATTCATCCAAAACACTTATATACTTGGGTTAGAGAGAGAGAGACAAAAGTAGAAAAACAAAGCAGGAGATTCCGAGCTGTTACGAGAATTTTAGAGAGTTTCTAAGGACCGAAGTACTGTCGGGAAGTTCCGAAAGACTGTCCAGAAGTGAAAGAAGGTTGTTTCCAAGTTCTGATCAGTCCAGACCAGTCCATTCAAGACATCGACGTTGGATTTTGGGATTTAGCATCACGGTACCAAGACGAAGATTTGGAGGGGAGAAAAAGGGTTTGGTCAACATTCGGAATCAAAGAGTCGAGCCACATCGCTTAATCATTGTGAGTCCCGGTTAATTGTTTGTTAACTTTTTTTAATGCAGGTTCCTGACATCGGAGACGGTTTCCGAGCTAGGATAGCCGGACCGGTCTAGGTGTCAGTTTGTGGATCTGAGGCTTGAGACGATGTCTGGGCTAAGTGGATAGCAAGACTAGTCTAAGCACCCGGATTATTATGATTATGTGATTATTATATGTTGTTATAGTGTATACCTCATGTTGGTACTGTTGTGTGAGAACCTCGTGGTGGTTCTAGTAGTAGTTTGCAGGTCATTGGTTCCTCAAATGGTACCACTAAGCCGGTCGTGGTCCGGAAAGTGGTGGGCTCGGTTTAACTTGGCTTGATCACCAAGGCCGAGTGTCACACGTGGATGTGACAGCCCCCGGCGAGTCCGATAGAGGACCGGGGCACGGCGATTCCGATTGAGGACCGTGACCGGGCGATTCCCGAGCGCCTACGCCTGTGTGGTGTAATAGTGAAGGGATTTCTGGTGTCCCTTATATGGAGGAAGAATGATTCTATTGGGCCCTGGGAGTATATATATATATGGTTGATTGATATGAAACTCATAAAGAGTGTTTTGATTTACTATGGTTTAGTGGTTTATTGCCTAAATCGGTCATGCTTTATCTTGAATATTGATTGTTGAACTACCCGTCTTGCTTGTGTTTGGGGTTGGGTTTAGAATGACGGGTAGTTGTATATGCTAGATAGGGAACCCTGGCTCACTGCTCACTCCTCACATCCTTTTGCAGGTGACCAGTAGAAAGGACCATAGCGCTCGCGGAACTGTAGGAGCTGGTGTAGATTGGACATCTTTTGCTAAAGACTCGTTTTCAAGATATATGAATGTATGTTTACCTTCGGCTGCGTCCATGGACCATATGTATAATATTTTGGGCTTGTGAACTTTATGTTTTATATATATGAAATAAAGTATGTTTTATATTCGTGACGTGTTGAATCTGATATTAGGTTAGTCCAACCTAACACAACTCTATGATTCGGTACGGGTTGCAAAGCCTCAGGCCGAAGATTAGAGGAAACGAGTTTTGAATGGATATTCTGGGTTACAGAATTATGTTTTGTGACTTGAAAAGTCTATTCTCAACCCGTCGTAACACTTTCGGACTTGGCAGAGGAAGGTCGTTCGGGCATGTTCTTGTTTGATTGTTGCCCGGCTGACTGACCGATGTCTAAAACAGTTCGGGGGTGTTACATGGAGTCTTGTATTTTCCTGGATAATCAGCTTGCATCACAGATGCGACCAAGCTTGGTGTGCCTATTTTCCCCTTCTTGGTTGCACTTTCCTCTATCCTAACGCAAGTATGCATCTTCTGATACGTCCTTATAGTGAAAAAATCTGATTTTTCAGCTTTGCAGCTCGTAAATACCATTTGCAACCAACCCCACGACACTTTAATACGTAAAGTCGAGGCATCGACTTCACTATATCAACCTCAAAACAATTCTTATGCACAGATTTGTCCACTAAATCTCTCACTTCATGCTTAGTTTCAAAGTCTTGGTGCAAAGCCATGTCAATACCGTCATACCACTCGAAATGTACAACTGGTGTAACAACCGCCAACTTCTCCATATCATTTCTTTCAGTACCCACTTCACCGCCTTTCTCATTCTCATCCTCTTGAATATGAGGAATAGTTGTCAACTCTTTAAAACCAACCATATCATCATTAGCTCTTGCATCACTAATAATTTCCTCATCCCTAGAAAACATCTCGTTACTTTGGTTTTGTGAGACAGATTCTATGAGCTCCACATGCAAGACAGTACGCCTCTGATTTTTTTCGACTTCCAATAAATATCCTAAAACATCGTCATCATCGAAGATGTAACATGGCCTCTTATCATCCATTCCAAACGGAATGTAACTCAGCTGAATCCTGGACGAAGCTACATCAATCTTCATTTTCATGCATACTCTATCAACCAACTGAGAGTAAGTCACCTCCTCATCACTTCTCATCGTAAACACTAAAGTAGAAATATGTCGGTCTTTCCGCTTCCATCGAACTTCATCTCCCACATCTGAATAACTACCCCCTTGATCAAAATATATCACCACACGTCTGTTGTTATCGATAGTTACCTGAAAAAGTATAATAAACAACATCACCAATTAGTAGTTGTACCGGTTATTCTAGTTATACACCTAGCAGTGATGACATTTGTACTTGTTGTACCAGTATCATATTGTATATGTGACTAATAGTTGTACCAGCTTAACTAGTTGTATGTTTCGTGTGAACCATCACAGTAACACTAGTTGTACCAGTATAAATATTGTACAAGTTACAAATAGTTGTACCTGTCTAACTAATCGTACGGTTCGTATGAACAATCACAGTAACATTAGTTGTACCAGTTATACCATATTATATAAACAATTTTCCTTCCACAATTTCATGATTCTAATTAGATTTACATTATATTCAATTTCAAATCACTCTTACTACTGTAATGTCTTTGGTTCAAACATGATTCCACGTACCGAATCTAATTTACGAGAGAGAGAGAGAGAGAGAGAGAGAGAGAGAGAGAGAGAGCATTACCCTAGTTCATCTATGGAGGAAGATACACGATTTGTTGTGGATGTTTATGTTGCTCTTTTCTGCTCTTCGTCCAATCTCTAAAAGGAGATATTGTTTGGTGAAGAATTGAAGTGAGGAAGAATGGTGGTTGTTACGTTAATTGAAGAGAGGAAAAAGAAGGGTGGGTCCCGCGAAAAGAGGAGAGAGGGAAAGGAAAAATCGTGTGACTCATTTTGTTTTGATCCAATGTTGTAGATCATCCATTGATTAAGGCTCTTATAGTAATTTTCTTTTATTGGGGTCATGTAGAATATGTTAGGTTGTAAGAGAATAAGAAAGTTGGGTTATGTCCTGCAAGAGAATAATACCCCGTTTAAAGGGCATTTAATTATTAGGTCAGAACTTCACCGTTCAACACATTGACTTCAAAATCAACCAAATCTCGTCTAGTCCAATCTAGTCAATCCTTTTACTGCTCTATAAGACATTAGTATTAATCTTGACCCAATTTCTTTCTGATTGACACTATAAGATTCTTTTGTAGCTCCAGTGGTTTCTTCCTCCTGTTCTTTCCATCAAATGTTACACTTGACCACATTATTGAAAAGGTAATTCATTCCTTGACTTCTTCCATAATCTTTAAGACTATACGTCGAGAAAACTCGTTTGACATACCTGAATATTCAATATGAACAAAAATATGTTTTAACTTTCACGTTCCGTTCATCTCTGTTCTATTCTTTGGTTTTCTTATATTTATTCCATTACATATTTGACCATTTGGAGTAAAAGATTAGAGATCATTACGCTCTCAAACCCCATTCAACCTTCGTTTGGTCACACTCCCACTTCACTCTTCACAGCTAGGGGCGGATGTAGGCTTTGCGGTACGGGGGCACGTGCCCCCTACTGTTTTCTTATTTTTCTTATGTAGTTTAATACAATTTGATTAAATGTTCTTAGATTTAGTGAATGGAAAAAAATGTGTTTCCGGTTCAGCATGGTTTTTGTCATTTTTTCATATTGTGCCCCCAACAAAACATGTTTCTGGATCCGCCCCTGTTCACAGCACTAGCACAATCACATAGATCAGGAAGATCTTACCAATAACTGGTTCAGAGAGGTTTTGTTCATCCGTACAAATCAAGGTTGTTCTTCTATCACAAGATGCAAGAAATGAAGAGACGGGTGGTAGTTTTCGTAATATAATTTATTGCTACCAGCATAAAAAAAATACCGGGCCGGGCCTGCGTACATAGTAAGACTTGCGTTTGTAATTTCAGACTCGGTTGGCCGAACAACATTCTCATATAGTGGTGAGAAAATGATCCATTTAATTCATCACATGTTTGTATTACACACTTGACACTTCGGCATTTTATATGCGCATTGCATATACTTTTTCCTCAACAAGGGTTAAATACGTACGTATTGCAGATATATATATACATATTTCAAGAGTTTTTTTTTTTTTTTAATAACCGTAGTGTGATCCCAAAGGCTTTCTAGACCCAAGGACTAATCACTACGAGGTCCGCAGGATCCGCGTTTTCTTACCACTTAAGGCGCCCCGGGTGGCCAAGGAGAATCGAACCCAGGGCGGTACTCACAGCTGTGAGCCCTTTACCACTAGGTCAAGACCACTTGGTTTACATATTTCAAGAGTTAAACAACTATTTTCTATGTTCGTCACATTTCTATACGTGTTGCATGAATTTGAAGTAATTAAAAAACGTTACATGGGCTATTATAATATTACAATGCTGCTGGACAAAATATTCGTAAATTTTGATTCGATTCGTTATTCGTATTAATTCGAACCGAAAAATCCATATATATGTAACTCTATGAAGTGCAATATCCGTAAAAACAAAAAAAAAATACAAACACTAATATTTTTAGAAACGGATTCAGATCTGTTATATACATATATTTATAGAATTATACATATAAGTTATATGAATATTATATTTTATATAAGTTTTACAGTATTTTTATTTACTAAAAATATTATATTAGCTCTTAACGATTAAAAAATAAATAACTTGTTGTAATAAAATATTGTTGTTTTATATTATTTTGGATTATTTATTTATTTTTATTTATTTTTACGGATCGGATCTAATATTCGGTCAAAAATCTGAAAATTTTCGGATATCTGGAACGCCGAATATCTAGGCGGCTATAAATCGAATCAAATTGGATAATTGATTATTCCGATGAATCGGATCGGATCTCAAATACTTTCGAAAACCTAGATATCCGATTCGCATTCACTCCTAAAAATATGCGGCTCCGATCGACACTATTGTCTTATATCAGAAACTTAATTATGCATAAAATCAATACATGTCTCTTATTTTTTCACAGACTGTTGATCGATAATTAAACTAGCCATTCAATCATGAAAAGATGTTCTATCTGAATAGTCCAGCGAAGGCTTCTCGTGTGGCAACTTCCAAAATTCAAAAAATTGTTCGCCTTTGACTCAATAATGTTTATGGACAATTAAAAAAATATGTTTAAATTGATGTTCATGTACTTGGGCTCAGCTGCCCAATTCAGGTTTGGCTTACTAGACTTATAAGCTAAGTCAATGAAGTGGATTCATGCAGTCTTCTCAAGCCCTATTCGACCTCTCCGATAAAACAGAAATAATTTCAGGTTAATTTGGGTGGCATGCATTACAGATTCCAAGGAATATCCGTAGACCTTGAATTTATGCTTATCTTGAGAGGGACCCTCTGTATTAGCTTTGAAAAAATCGATTCCACTCACGCGACAAGTTGAATTGAGTTGTTTATTTTTTTAATAAACAATCAATTATGCGCATTTGGTTTACCGTTTCTTCAGAATCAAGTGGTGCACATGGTGCTATTACTTGCACAATATTGTCGTTGAATCTATGTAAAAACAAATATTTTGAATTATGTGGCAAAGCAAAACAAGTAAATGGTTCTAAATTTTTTTGAGCTAATGTGACGTCTACATCTATTAAACTTCATATTTCATTATTTATCATAATCACATGAAGTACTATAATGCAGTATTCCATTGATATCAACATATAGACGTTAATTTATTGTTTGATTTTATAAGTAGTTAAGCATAGCGATTTAAACTGTGTTTCCGGTGCTATTTTTGAAATTTCACATTTCTTGAATACTTTCATATATAAAAATAGTTATCTATTTCTTACAAATATGTTTTTAAGTTTGTTAATTAATTTGTTCACTGCATATGTGTTATCTAATAAAACGAGCAAGTTGTGGGGTAGGAGTAGGCCACATGCTCTTAGACAGAGATCACGAGTACACGACCTAGTTTAAAAACGACTTGGAATAACAATATCATATGCGTTGATATCAAGCGACGGTTGTAGACTGTAATGTATTGGATACAAAAGAATCTTCTTTGTTATTACAACAGAAATAATTCTAAGCAGGTAGGAAAAGTATAAACTACGATGAAAGCAGCCGAAAGAAAATAAAAAGGAAAAAGAGAGAAAAATCGGAGTATGTGATTGGTCATGGTACCAAAACCAAGAGAAGAAAAGAAGTCGCAACTCGCAAGTGGCATGGTCTTTATCCATATATTATCGAGGAAGATATTTGCAGAAGAACAAAAAATAAATAAATATCCAAGAAAATCTAAGAAAGGAGTAAATAAATGAAAGGAAGGATTGGTGGGAAGAACATGCGAGCATGTGACGGTGACGGTGACGGGGTGACGGCAAAGGACATACTACACGTCTGGATTTTCGTGCGTTCCTCATCGTCAGGTTCCGCTAAGAGGCCTTCCGTTGAGTGCCGGCTTTAACCCATAACAACATAAGCAATTGCTATGAATCCATAGTTCCAAAAAAAAAAATTAGTGTTATTTTATTAATTAAAAATATATATTTTATTTGTTAAATATCAATTAATTGGTGAAATTATAATTAAAATAATTCATGATTAACTAAACCTAATTTAAATATAATAAAAAACAAAAAAAATTATCATGCACCATTTTCATTTTTCATTAACAAAACCTAATTTACACACAAAATCCTATTTTTTAATTTTTTTTTCTTTGAATACCACAATTTTTTTTCTTTAATTTAAGGAAATACAATAAATAAAGATTAAAAAACTTATAAAAAAGTTTTTATTTTATATTTCACATAAGGTTAATAAAGTTTTTAAGATGGTGTTGCTTCCATTAATGTCTATATTTCTTTTAAAACTATTACTATATTAAAAAAATTTGAAGTTTGATTGGTAAACACTAGAGTAAAAAAGAGAGATAAAAAAAATTGATAGAGAAGGAAATAAAAATAGTAAAAATAGTAGTAATTTTTTTCTTTCCACTAATATAGAGAGTAATATAGTAGTCTTTTTTTTTTTTAGTGTTAATGGGTAAAAATATATCCACCTGATTGGCTAAAAATCAGAATAAATCAATAAAAAATAATTTTATTCTAAATTATTATCGTAGCCTTGATATTTCTTTTGTAATAGTATTATTATATAAATTATGAAATGAAAACTTAATAAGAGCCGCAACTTGTGAAAGTCTGTTGCTCTGTTAAGAATCAAAGACTTCACTCAGTCTGACTCCGACAATAAAGAATGTAAAGAAGAAAGCTTCACTGTGAAGCACATCTTTCTGTTTCTTGGATGCTTGGATTAATTATTTATCTGTCAATATTTTTATATTGTAGAGTCTGAGGTGCGCCGCAATTTTGTTTCATGACAATCTTTCAGCTTTCTAATAAAGAAAACAAGAAAAGTAATATTATCTAGTGGGTTTTGGTTTAGTAACGTTTCGGTGTGTATTTTTAAATAAAAAGATTGGTTATGGATCTCTAGTAAATTGCTCGTCACAAAACTATGACGTCTCTCAAAAAAAAAAAACTATGGCGTCTCTGTTTCGAATCCTAATTTACTATAACAATATGTATAATACCGAATTCTGGTTATAAACTGAATTATTAAAACTATGATGATAGATTCAAGTAGATTTATATATAGTAAAGTTTTTAGAAACCATAGACGAACAGGGATAATAAGAGTATTTATAGAACAATGATAGAGTAACTTTTCTGTAGTTTTCATGCAGGCATGCTCATTACGACTTGGCCGGGCAAGCAAGTTGATGTGAAAACTTCTATATTAAGCATTTTATTACGATAAAAGCTAACATACCGTAAAGTTTGTGACTATTAATAAATTAGCAAGAAGACTAATGATTGGAAGAGTTGTCGGATAAAGTCGCGTATCATATGCATCAAAACCTGTTGAGCTATTGGAACTGATACAGACAAGAAAATATAAACTATATATATATAATAGATATATCTATTCTATTAAAACTAAAATACAAAATAATACTTGCCTAATTTTAAGTGATTTATTACTTATTTTCATTATTTTTAAAACTAATTTTAACCACTTTATTTATTGTCTTTTCTAACTAATTTGACTTTCATTTATTAAAGAATTACAAAACATAACTATTATATCTTTTAGATTTTTTTCTTCATTTTTCCAAACTACTTCATAATTGCATTTACCCTAATAATTTGACATAATTTATTTTACGTATTAACCATAATAATTTATTAAATTTGAATGGAGTTATTCCTTGACAAAAATTCAAACCGGTTAACAAAGATTTATTTATTTATTTACATAATTAGTTAGATAAAAATATTGAGAGTACATATCAGTTTTTTGGATATTGATTTTTTCGATTTTAAAATTAAACTTGTTCGAATATAATAAAATTTTCAGACGAAGTTCAAATCCGATTCTTACGGCTTCATATAAGTTCATAGGAACACAATATTAGACAAATAACTTATATATTTTAAAAGTCACTAAACAATTTACAGAAAAAAAACGAACGTACGCGCGGACGCGCAATCGAACTCCAGTAATGCAATTAATTCACATGTGATAACTTCATTGTGTTCAGCATTTTTCATCTAGCGATATCAGTCCCATTTAGTTTACAAAGACACATTATGTTATTTGAAAATAAACATGCAAAGTGCACCTATGATAATTAATAGGTTATTGTTTTAATTTTCGTAGTCTTTTTTAATCATTAATCAACGAAAGGCGTAATTAAATACGAGAAGAAAGCGTCAAAACGTTACCAAATGGAGAAGAATTTGATTCTTGGATTGACACAAAAACATTACAACCCAACTTGTATTTTTGTAATGTGATACTATATTACTATCAAAGGCCCTTGAATTAACTAAACTAAGACTTAGGGGGGCCTATTGGAAATAAAATTTGCGTGGAGTTTAAAAAATTTTAAAGTTAAAATTTTTTTAAGAGTTAAGTAGATTTGATGAATTCTTGCCATATGTATTGTATAAATTGTCATTGATTGTCATATATTTCCATATATATTTTTCTTTCAAAATTAATCTTTATATAAAAAACTTAAATTTTTCCTTCAAGAAATATAATTATTTGATGTTAAAATAACTTTTTGATTTTTTAAATATTTTGACATTTTGGTTTGTCTTGTTTGATTTTTGTTTAAAGTTTTCTAATTCTAGATTATGTTATCTTTAATTTTCTTTTTTACAATAAAAATGTAATACAAAACTTTTTGTGTTTTTGTTACATAGATTTTAAGAATCTTATGAATATAGATGATATTTGTAAAGTTGGGTATTATGAGTAAAACTAGAGAGAATGTAAATAATAAGAGAGTTTATTTGAATTACAAAATCAATAAAAACTAATAAGGGGGGGGGGGGGTATTGGTAAGTGAATTCTCATGAATTTTAAAAATTTTGAGATTCTATTGTTATTGGTTCTTGAATTTCAAAAATATTAGTAGAATCCATTGTTATTATTTTAAGAATTTTCAAAATCTATTTAAATCCTTTGTTATTAAAAAGTTTAGTTATTATTGATTCTCTAATTCTAACAAAATCTAGTATTATTGGGAGATGAATTCTATTCATTTTTACTCATAAGACTCAACTTTTAAAATATCATATGTAACCTTGTGATTGGTAAGTGAATTCTCATGAATTTTAAAATTTTTGAGATTCTATTGTTATTGGTTCTTGAATTTCAAAAATATTAGTAGAATCCATTGTTATTATTTTAAGAATTTTCAAAATCTATTTAAATCCTTTGTTATTAAAAAGTTTAGTTATTATTGATTCTCTAATTCTAACAAAATCTAGTATTATTGGGAGATGAATTCTATTCATTTTTACTCATAAGACTCAACTTTTAAAATATCATATGTAACCTTGTGATTTTCAAAATTCATGTGATAAAAAACTAGAAAATAAAATAATTATTCTTACCAAATATCTATTACACCTTGAATCCAAATTATATGTCCAAAACTATAATTCATTACATTTATATACTTTTACATTTTTGAATATATAATTATTTTTATAAATAATTATCATTTTGAATATAAATATTAATAATTACATTTACAAATATTAATAATTTTAAAATAGTTTCAAAAAAAATTTGAATATCAAAAAAAAAAATGAGAGCCAGACCGTGGGTTACGCGAACGAACCGGAGTTTAGAAAATATTTTGAAAAAAATCCAAAATTATAAAAATTATTAAAAAATTCATATTTAAAAACATGTAATTATAGATTATAAAAGAAATTTATTTATTCTTAATTTTTATTATTTTATTACTTTTATATATATAAAGCAAGAGGTAAAATCATCTTTTGCCTTTTTCATGAAATTATTTTTGGCCATTTTTCTCTTTGAATGCTTTTTTTTGTGACAAAAAATTTAAAATAGCTATTTAAGAAAAATTGTCCAATTTTGTATGTATCACTATTATTTATTTTTTAATTTGAAAGAAAAAATAGATAATAATGCTATATGATTTAGAAAATAAATAAATTATATATTTACTTTACGAAAAGAATGATATAAAATAGGTAATACAATTTCATGAAAATCTATATTAATCCAAAAAAGTTATGATCAAATTTCATAAGTCAATGTAAATAAATTTTCACAATCCACATAACTTTTAAAATTTATCAACTCTTAAAATTCACAAACTCTACACAAATTCATCTCCCAATAACCTCCCCTAACCTTTTAGAATAACAAAAGATTTTGTATAAAATTTTAAAATTCATAAACCAATAACAAAAGATTATAATAAGATTGTAAAAATACATAAACCAATAACAACATAATTTAAAAATTTTATAATTATTACTTCAAAATTTAACCACCAATTCACTTCAAAAATTTATTCTTAATTTTTATTATTTTATTACTTTTATATATATAAAGCAAGAGGTAAAATCATCTTTTGCCTTTTTCATGAAATTATTTTTGGTCATTTTTCTCTTTGAATGTTTTTTTTGTGACAAAAAATTTAAAATGGCTATTTAAGAAAAATTGTCCAATTTTGTATGTATCACTATTATTTTGTTTTAATTTGAAAGAAAAAATAAATAATAATCCTATATGATTTAGAAAATAAATAAATTTTATATTTAGTTTACAAAAAGAATGATAGAAAATAGGTAATACAAATTCATGAAAATCTATATTAATCCAAAAAAGTTATGATCAAATTTCATAAGTCAATGTATATAAATTTTCACAATCCACATAACTTTTAAAATTTATCAACTCTTAAAATTCACAAACTCTATACAAATTCATCTTCCAATAACCTCCCCTGAACTTTTAGAATAACAAAATATTTTGTATAAAATTTAAAAATTCATAAATCAATAACAAAAGATTATAATAAGATTGTAAAAATACATAAACCAATAACAACATAATTTAAAGATTTTCTAATTATTACTTCAAAATTTAACTACCAATGACCCCTCCCCCCCCCCACACACACACACACCAGGAGGCAAATATTGACGGTAAAGACTTAGGGTCTAACTGGTTTAAACGCAGCGGTTGCGGTTGCGGTTGCGGGAGTTTGCGGATGCGGGTGGTTGCAGTTTCTAGCGGTTTTAAGGGATTTGTACGACTGGTTATACGGTTAGAAATTGGTGCGTTTGCGGGATACTTATGACTGGTTAACTACCAAATAGAGTAGAGGTTAAATAATAAATTAACAATATTTACATTTTATTTAATTATAAAACATCAAAATCATAATATTATAATAAATATGAAAATTATATTTAGAAAGTTATAGTGTTAAATTTTTTAAAATGATAGAAAATATTTTTATTTTAAAATTTTATAATAGTAATTAAAATATAATAGATATATTTTAGTATTTTTATAATTCCAATTTTAAATTTTTATTTTTATTTTTATTTTTGTATTTATATGTTTTAAAAAAAAAGAAAAAAATGTATCCTCCCGCAACCGTCCGCAACCGCAAACGCTAGTTGGAACCAGCTTTTGATTTTAAGTGGTTCGGAGCAGTTTGAAGCGATTTGTAACGGTTTGTATGATTGTTTCGAAACACTGTCAACTGCTACTAACCGCAAAAACTGCGTTTGCGGGTGGTAGCGGAAAAACCAGTCAACACTTTAAGCAAAAACTTACCCTGATTTTCTAAGTCTCTGTCAAAGGAAAAAATAAAGGGATTATAAGTCGTTAGCGAATATTTATTTTCTGAATATAAAACGATTTTGTTATTTATTTCAACCCAACTAGGAAATATCAAATATCCTCTCTCATCACGTGCATTAGAACATGATTATTGAGAAGTTTTTAAGGTAGGAGTGTTTAGCATTTTAAGAGATGGTTCTTAACTTTTTTTAATCAAAAGTTAAGAGTTAGGTTTTTATATTTCGCTAAAAACTCCACCTTAAGAACCCTCCGATAGTCATTCTCTTACTTATCCCATAAAATTCAAACTTTGGTAAAAAAAAAATTGATATATATAAAAATATAAAAATCGAGTATATATCATGAGGAAGTCGCGCCATAAGCCACAACCTGACCGTCGCGAGCTACGTGCTCTGTATCTTCCAAGAGCTAATTCAAGTATCAATACTTCTCCAATCTTTAATCCTAACGCAAAAGGAAACTTTTACCCTATACCTAAATTCGTATCTATAAAAAAGGAAACTTTTCATCACAACTCCCTCACAAACCCTCGGATAAATTTCCCTCAAGTCTCTCTGAAACTCGCCTTCGTTATTCTTTGTGGCTTCAATGGAGTGGTTTCGTGGAGAAACAATCGGATACGGCACGTTTTCCACTGTCAGTCTAGCGACGCCGTCTAATATCAAAGGCTCCGGCGAGTACCCGTCACTCATGGCAGTCAAATCTTCTAACTCTTACGGTGGAATCGCGAACGAGAAGTCGGTTTTGGATTCACTTGGCGACTGCCCTGAGATCGTACGATGTTTCGGCGAAGATCAGACGGTGGAGAAAGGCGAGAAGTTGCATAACTTGCTACTCGAGTACGCTTCGAGAGGAAGCTTAGCGTCTCAACTTAAGAAACTAAACGGTGAGGGTTTACCGGAAACCACCGTGCGCCGCCACACAGGAACCGTGCTCAGAGGGTTACGTCACATCCACTCTAGTGGGTTCGCTCACTGCGATATAAAACTAGAGAATATTCTGTTATTCGGCGACGGCGCCGTTAAAATTGCGGATTTCGGATTGGCGAGAGATTTAACGGCGTCAAAAGAAGGCGGGGAGATACGAGGGACGCCGTTATATATGGCCCCGGAATCCGTTAACGATAACGAGTACGGAGCAGCTGCTGACGTGTGGGCGTTAGGATGCGCTGTAGTTGAGATGTTTAGCGGCGAAACGGCGTGGACTGTTGAAGAAGGATCGCACTTCATGTCGTTTTTGTTACGAATCGGTGTCGGGGAGGAGTTGCCGAGGGTTCCAGAGGAGTTGTCGGGAGAAGGAAAAGACTTCTTGTCGAAGTGTTTCGTTAAAGATCCCGAGAAAAGATGGACGGCTGAGATGCTTTTGAACCATCCGTTCGTGGCCGTTGATTGTGAAGATGATGATTATGATCAACGAGACGAGTTATTTTTGAAGGGGAAGGACGAAGTATCGAAGTCACCGAGATGCCCGTTCGGATTTCCTGACTGGGAATCTACGTCGTCCGAGTCAGAGATTCAATATCAGCCGTTGGATTCTCCGGTGGAGAGATTGGCGAGCCTGGTTAGTGAAAGGGTACCTGATTGGTCTGTCTCCGAAGACTGGGTCACCGTACGGTGACGAAAGTGAGAAGAAAGCAGGGGAAAAACAGGGTTGTTGACACAAGGCTAGGTTATTTTTTATAAACCTAGTTAGATCCTTATTTAACGATTTTTATTCATATTTTACATTACATGTAATGTGTTTGTTTATATGATTCATTGTAGTCTTACGTATTATTGATTTGTTTTTTTTTATCATAATCCATACATCAAAATTGTATTAGACTGAAAATTAAATTGAAGTTGATGTTTTCAGATTTTTGATGATTGTAACTATGTCAATGAAATTAGTACTGAACATTACAACAATGTCTTAAAACAGTAGAAAATCCAGTTTCCATCGCTGAGTATGGGTATATTGTGACACATGCCAAGACCGATTATGAACTAGTGAGCAAGCGCCAAGCAGCGTTGGCTTTATTAACTGGTGGTTAGCGCGTAGGATTTGGGTATCTGTAGCGCGAATTAACCAGCCATGAGTTTAGTGATGAACTGCTTCCAAATCATAACTCAAGAACTTTACACGTTACAGTTTACAAATTTTATTCCAAGACCCTTTTGTGTGCAATTGATGAGTATTGCAATTATGTCAACGAAAGTGAGAACATGTTATCTAAGTTTAATTCACAAAGAAGACTTCTAAGATAGATGTAAAATCTTAGACGACAAAAAAAAAAAGATAGCTGTAAAATCTTTACTTGGTGTCCAAAAGAAAAAAATATTGACTGAAGTGATAAGGCACAACTATGGTATTATTGATGAAATGAAGTGAAATACAATCCTAAGATCGCCAGTGAGACCCTGAGCTCCCATACACAAGAGATCTCTCTCTGTCCCTTACAAAAGCCAACTCTAACAAACACCTCGGCTCATTATTTTTAGTGTAACTATACAACTCCAGACTCAACAAACTTCCCGTCTAAAGCTGTTACTTCACCTCTGTCTTCCCTGCTTCTTGATTGATTCATCTCAACCTTGGCACTTATCATGACGCCTGTAAGATAAGCAAACTTCCTTTTCTTAAATGAGGGATAAAGTTCCAAACTTGTCGAATATACTAATTTGCTTTATAAACATTTAAATGTTTTGATTTTTTTTTTTGTTTGATCTTAAAATGTTTTGATATTAATGCGTACTATCGTGCAAATCAGTAAATTGTTTAAATCAACTACCAAAAAACCATGTAATTGTTACATTTTTCATTGATTTAACAATGTTGAATAAGTTCGACTAGAACATTGGACCATAATGATAAGTTCAATACCACATGAAGATCTAATGGACAACTGAGACTTGTTCCTCAACTCTTTGGTGAAAGAAACTACGAAAGGATTGTGATATCTCACATGCGTAGCTTGATGATGGCTTATGTTATGGCTTTGATCAACAGGTAAACCAAATATAAAGAAATTTTGAGCATTTAATCGAAGAAGATGATGTATCATCCTAGTATTACAGGCCAGTTATAAAATCCGTTTGATCGTTTGGTCGCTGAACTCAATCATAGGTGCGTTTTCTTTCTGCTTTATACACATTCTGTGTTGATGATATTTGTGCTTTCAGATCAATATAATGCATTTAAAGGAAAAGTATGCCGCATTCAACTGTTTTATTTCTTAACTAAGCAAATCATACACCATAGTCGCCTAGTAGATTCACTTGTACATCAGACCATAGTAGTCACATGCTCTAAAAATTCCACATCAGCTAATAGATTCACTAGCACATCACACCATAGAGTCGTTTGAATATCAAAACTTCCTTCATCAATCCCTGGAAAAAGTACAAGTTTGCCACTAATACTATTGCCCGGTCCAGCTCGAACCGCAACTGGTTTCCCCCAACCAAAATCGTTCCGGTACACATCGAACCGGGGAGAGCTTGAGACAAGTACAGTATCACCAGCCATTCTACTCCCAACTCCTTTCTTTAGTCTTTAGGTTTCTCACATTTCTAACCCAATCCTCCGCAAAAATCTCACAGTTTTCATTCGTTTGTGAACTCACTAACTTACTTATTTGCAGAGCAGCCCAACCAAGCCACGACCGAGCAGCTCTTCCACGGTGGTTGTGGCTGGTGTAATATAAACCATATTCCCAAAACAATCATTCTCAAGCGGAGGGTTAACCCTCTGCCTCAAGTCCACCACTACTTTGCAATGCGTCTCTCCTTCCCCGGTCAGAGCACTGTGTCTGATGATGGACCGCCACATATGCGCTGAGACCGCTTGAAGAGATGAGATGTTCGTGTCACTAGAGCCAACCTCGCTGTTGGCTTTAGCTTTGAGATCTGAAATGTTCTTCTTTGTGAAGTGAAAGACTCGATCTTGCATTACCGGCACTGAAGAAAGTTCACGGCTTGGTTGTGGTGGTGGCCTCTCCGCCTCTGAAACCGGGATATGGATAGGGTAATTAACCCCCTGGAGGAACCATCTTTTCAGAACAAGAGGCTGATGACCGGAGCTTGAACCACTCGAGCAAATCATGGACCAAGTGTGGAGGAAGTTCCACACCGAAACACCGTCTGCTACCATGTGGTTGTAATAGTAACCGAGGAAGACGCCGTCTTTCATCTCGGTGACTTGTACCGCAAGCAAGGGCTCTGTCAGGCCATCACTGTTCTTTAAACCGTCAGCGGGAAAGAAGTGCTTTATGAAATCAGGAACTTCACCGTGAGGTTGAACGATGTCACTCACCGAGAGAGATTTAGCTTCAGCATGGAGAAACCTAGCGCCAGAGCCATCACAGTCTGTGTGAAACGACACCGTATTGTCTTCGAGATTCTCAACTTTGGCTAGACGACCGGCGAAAGGGAAGTAGATCTCTAAGGCAGTAGAGAGAGAGGACTTGAGTCGAGATATGAGTTTGAAATCTTGGTCGGGTTTGGGAAAGAGAAGACCTCTTTGAGGGCAATCGATTTGGAGAAGACTGAGATCAAATGGAGTAAGATGGATCTTAGTTTGACCAGATTGATCACTGTTTCCTGGCTGAACAATGCTCGACGAGATTAAAACTACTGGTCCTCCCATTTTTCTTCTCTAGTGTGACGGTAATTGCAACTCGACCTAATCTAAAATACAATCCACATGTGCCACAAGATAGAGAGCAACAAGCCTACCCAAAGTAAGCAATAACTGAAGTTATTGGGATTTTTTAGTCATTCTCCACTTTTTAAAGTGAATTTATCACTTCTACAAAGCTTTACTTTTTAGTTTTTATTGCTTGTCCATCAAAACATGTCCATAGTATGTTTTGAATAAAAATTGTCCACAGAAATAATTTTGATGTAATAAAATTGTCCACATGACAGAAAACTCAAGGCTATATATATCTTTAAAGATTCACTAGGTGTCTTCCTGCACCATGTGCAGTAAAAAAATTTAAAATATTTTTTAACAAATAAATATAAATTATATTTTAAAATAAAATTTTATTAATATTGTAAATTTTCTTTTTCGTATCAACATTTTAATATAAATTTGATTTAATTAAACATAAAAATTATATTTAAGAATATGCATGTATATATTTGAAATTATAATCTTAGATAGATTTTTCTATCGATTTATTTTAATTAAATATATTAAATAAATTTGTAAAAGTTTCATAATTACCAAAAATTAAAATTAAACAATATTTATAAAATTTGTGTATATATAAAAAAATAATGATTTTACGATTAAATTTTTATAATTTTCTAAAAAAATTGTATACATTTTTATATTTTAAAAATATATAATTAAATTATATTTCGAAATTTATAATGTCATATTTGAAAATATTTATTTTAATGATGATTTATGAGTTATTCGGTTATTCCCATATTCTAAAAAAAAATTAAAAATATAAATTGACATTAAATGTAATATATGAGTTATTACCATATTTTAAAAAGTTTACCAAAAATAGAAATTAACATTAAATGCAATTGTCCATGTCATATTAAGTTATAAGACATGTCATCAATTTCAGTAGTCATGTCATACTTGTTTTGTGAAATTGATTGTATAAAGAACATGTGACAAAATCACTTCGCAAATATAGTCCACGGGATTCTCCACAAAAATAAAGATGCGAAGATACATACTTAAGAATAAAGTCTTTTGAACCAACTCCATCACCTGTTGATCTGTTATATATAATTGCTGCTTCCAAATCATGATCTTCTTGTAGAATCTACGTTTTAGACATACTTTGGTAATACATGGACCCTAAAACTGTGTTGAAAACCAGGTGTGAAACTATCACTGTTCTTTATATTGTATCCATAAACAGATTATTTCATCTCATGTAGCATAAAAAGTCAGTTCATTATCAATCTTTGTGTGTGGTACTATTGTTAGAAAAATAGGAAGAATTCCTTGGATAGACCAAAAGGTTGACGTTGAAGACGATGAAATAATGAACTTCTTAATAACGTTATGTGATTATGATACAAGGATTAGACATCCATTAAATTGGTACTCTAATGTTTATCAAACAATCGATACATATTACAAGAAAGTCATATCAATCATGCCAAGGACGAAACATCAGCCCCGGTTTACCGCGTACGATAGCAACAGGCACCGTTGTAAGATAGCTTCTTTCGACTATTTTTAATAAAAACAGTACTCTTATTTTCCCACCACATCATTATCCTGATTTTCCGGGTAAGGTAACTTGTTCAAGTCAACCCGCTCCAATAACCCGCCAACATAGTCACACTTCTGACCAAAAACGCGGCGCCGTTTGCTGTTCATCACCGCCATCCCGTACGCGTCTACTTCAGCTCCGACCTCCGTTGCCTTTCTCCTGATCGCTGCCGCCGACATGTCCTCGACTGAGGATTTCTCGATGCTCGGTATAAGCTCCGGAAAATTGAGCGTTGCGGTAGGTCCTCTCAGGTAGAAAACCGCCGTGTCGTATGCACGCGCCGCCGCCTCTGGGGTAGAGTAAGAGCCGAGCCATAGCCTTGAACGTTTGTTGGGCTCCCGAATCTCCGCCACCCATTTTCCCCATTTTCTCATCCTTATCCCTTTGTATGGTCTTTCTCTCTTCCTTACGCCGGCCATGTCAGCTGCTGCTACTCCGGCCTCCATGGCGGCGGCTCCGTGTTGTAGCATATTACTACCTGATTTTGGTAGGTTAGGGAAGGAGAGAGAGGGATATGTTGCAAACTTGCAGTTGTAGTTGGTGGAGAAAATTCCAAACTACAAGACGACTCGCGTTATTTATAGTTGAATTTCGTTTTTTTTTTCTGAAAAAGGAAAATAAAATCGGATGAGACCTGAGATGAAGCGTATAGTCATCAAACTCATTAAAAAAGATTCTTAATCCCTTGAATTCATTATGATCAAATTTTCCAGTAATATTATTTTATAAATAACGTATATCTGTGTATAATGTTGGCATAATCAAACACTAAACTAAGCGTTGTTTGATTATTTTTGTTCGTTTACACCAAACCTGCTAAAAGGTTATGTTTATATGAAAATGAATAAAGTTTTCTGTGGAAATATTTTTGTATCAACTTTCTTTTTACATATTATAAGCGAACCCCGAAATAATAAAATAGTTATTGTATAACATATTTCTTCGTAGTTGATTTCTTTGTAGTCGTTAAAACATTTTACTATTCGTTTACAAAAGTTAAATTTCATAATATATTAATAACATATGCATAGAAGTAACTAGTGCCGGCCCTTGGACCACGCGGAAGAAGCGGTTGCTTCCGGCCGTACAATTTATCAAGCCATTTTGGCCACAAAATATTAGTATTCCCTTTTGTCTAGTGGTCCAGTGCGCTTGTTTATAGACTTTCCAACCTAGGTTCGAACATTACCTTCTCCAAATCAGCTTATATTTTTTTTCCACCGGCTCTGATGATGCATCATTATGGGTTATAAACAGTAGCGGCCCTGATACCAAGCGGTGGAAGCTTGAGCTTCCGGCCGACAATAAACACATAATTTATCGGCCTTCGTTTGGATAATATTTGTCTATAGCATAATGGTTAAGCCGTTAGGTTGAGTTTTAGAGTTAACGTCTTCGAACCCTACATCTTTCAAATGCAATTAAAACTTTTTCATACATATTTATAAGCGGCTTTTATTTTCTGTTGAGCTTCCAGCCTTCAAATTCATCGGGCCGGCACTGGAAGTAACATATCAAAACATAACGAAACAAGTCGAATCCTTTTTGTCTTTTAAATTCGTTCACCGAATGACCGAAACATAATCATTTTCACATAACTATATTGGTATTCATTGTACATAACCGTCATTACCTAAAAATCAAACATGCACGCATGACTTTTTACGTTAAAACTTAAAACCATACGCAACCAGATATTTAAAGATTAACAAAAAAAAAGACAAACATCGGATGTCGACTATTGCGTAAAATATGTTTCTCCGGTGGACGTAATATTATTGTAATAATATTTATATGAGTGGGTACGTATACACACACGTCTACATAGAGAGGGATAAGAAGAGGATGAGGACAGACGGCGGGACCCACGGTCGGTAGTCGGTGGCTGGATACCGTTAGGAATTGACTTTATATTTAAGTAAGTGACGACACGTATCACATATTGTCCCTTTTGTCCCTTTGCTTTCCACGTGATTCCTTTTGGAATTTTATTATGAATGTAGGGACATTTTCGATATTTTCCCATTTCAATGTTGTAGGGAGGAGGGGTTCATTTCGGGACTTAATGTTCGTTCTGCTTAATTGCTCTGCTTATATTATACACGAGGGCGGCTCATTTCCGATTACAATATTATTATTTTTTGCTATGATTTCTGGTATTTTTCTAAGCTTAGAGGGACGGCTGGTAGAGGTGGACAGGTGGGTAGTACATATAAACTATTCTGAAATTATTCTAATCTGAATTTTTGATTTCTCGGACCTAAAACTATATCCGAATCCAAATTTATCAGTATCCACAAATATTTGGATCTGCTTTGTTTTTAAAATAAAGTAAATAGTAAACAAAATTATATTCCCTCCGTTTTAGAATGACTCATGTTTTAGAAAAAAAACTTTGTTTCTAAATGATCCATATTTAATAATGACAAATTTTAAATTTTAAAGACATTAATTGTATTTACCAAATTTTGATTAGTTAAAAAGCATAAGAAATAACTAAACACTAAAACAATATATTTATTGTTAAAATTTTACGTGTCTTTATAAATAAAGTAGATTTTGGTCCTTCCCCAAACGTCCATGTCATCACGTAGGGAATGACGTTTTGTGCCACGAGGCACTTCAGTAAACCAGTTCGCGTGTGTAGTGATTCCGGTTTGTCTATGCATCTATTCTGAACTGGACTATTCGAAAACATTATGAGAAGCCTACTATGCTTATATGTTTCTTCTTCCTCTTCACGATTGCGACGGCCGACGAAATTTTCAGAACTAAAGCGCCTTTCCATCTCTCCAGTAACGTCTCAACCTTTCTTTAATCCGTTCTTAACTCCTCCGAGTTTTAACGTGATTAGCCCACTCCTCCCACTGAGAAGCATTCAATCGACCCCTTCGTATCCCCGTAACTGGCTGAATCTTCGGATATAAATCTTTACTCTCAAGGATGGACATCACAAGTCAAACGATATCCTGATGAAAAGTTTGTTCTCCGCCATGGCGACTTCACATACGCACATTCTGATTAACCCTCTCGACAATTAGTTAATTCCGGATTTATAATATTTGGTTTTACCTATTTCCAACAGGCCACGCTTATGCAAGGATCTGTTTCTGTGCTTCGACAACTCAGGTTACGAGAACGTCTCACCTAAGGCTCTGTCTACAGGCTAAGCGGATTCGATGTGACACGCAGCAACCCCAAATTTGGTTATCGGATGTGCCCCTCTCCATACGGTTCAATGAAAGAACTTCTTTTGAAAAGCTACCAACGACCGTTAGGACCATACCTACGGAAATGTTCCGATTCCGACCATACGACCAGTTAGTTGAGCTAGCTAACACCGGCAAACAACTCCCTGGTATGTATTTTCAATTTGAGTATTGATGTGTTTTTTTTTATACCATGAGTTTATATGATCCTGTTGAATAATTTCTTAGACAAAATGGGGGAGCTTAGTGCAATTAGGAGCACAATAACCGACCGTATACCAAAGGCACAACGTGTAATGCTAACTTTGTGTCTTGAAAGGTACTTAAGGCTGTCTGATCTTCATCTGTTATAATGGATACTATAACGTATCCATTGACACTTTAATATCGTTTATATGCAGGGATGCAAACTTTTGTGTAAGATTGTTTGACTCTTTGGCTCTTGCATTCCATAGCAAATTCGATAGCTATGGGAGAGAGCCAAGAATTATTCTTGTCACCAGTGTCAATCCTAAAATAGTTGCGGGTAAGAGAGTATTTGATTTAGGCTGTTATTGAGTGTTTTGGGCTGACGTTCTCTTAAATAACTCCCATTTGTTTTGATTGGCAAGCTATATGTAAATGGCACTTCTGCCACACGTATTCACTTCCCCTATAATAAAATTTCCTGGTTATAAAAATCTATAATTACCTTCTTTGTTATGTTGATAGCAGGAAGGTGCACATGTTCCTCAACCAGCGGTTCCTGAAGCTGTGGCACTGGGATCAGATGCCAGCAATGCAATAACTTGCAATGTTGCAGACCAAGCCACTACAGCTGATGATTCACTTCCCGGACGTTTACCAAGAGAGAAAGAACAAGTTCCTCTGGAAGAGAATGCCCCGAAGAAAGCACGTGTGGAATGAGTCCTTGTTGGAACCTAAACAACCACGATTTGTCAGATTTCTCTTTTTTTTTCAAAAAAACACAATAATGTGTCTGTTGTTATTTGTTTTATCAATGTAAATCTTTTTACCAGTAAACATCCACATGTCTTTGATTTTTTACATCCACATGTCTTTGATTTTTTAAGTTCTTCAGTCACGCAACCTTCGTTATTACGTTTGAACTTGCAACAACTTGAAAGTATTACAAAACGTAATATAATGGAGACAATATATTATATTAGCCATAGTCAACGACATATGTTTATTTTCATCAATATTATAATTACGGATAAATTTTTTTGGTATATAATACTTTAATTTTTTCACATTTATTTCAGAACAATAACCTTAGATTCCATGTACACAATAAAAACTCCTTTTGTCAGTGACTGCAAATATATAAGGATTTTAAATTGCTAAGATTAACACAACTTGAGATAAGTAAAAAAGGAAAATGATATTCTAAATCTGATCGACACTCTTCCATCCAAGTACAAAAAAAAAAGAAAATTCATTATTGATGATAAAAAAACTTCTCAACCATCTTCCTGTATTATGTACAGCAGCAAACGCAAAAGCAGACAAAAGAAGAAGATTCATTAGTGATGATAAAATGGAGAAAACCCAAGATGTGTAAAACTATTAATCACTACCAACTATGAGCAACTCTTTGATGCATGTTATAAGTCAGAATGCCAATTGCATTAAGTTTCAAAACAGTAGATACTATGTGAGATTTTACGTACTTATCTCTGAGTTCTTTCATGCTACTATATGTTTCACATACTATATGTTTCACCTCAAACACAAGTCTGATAAATAGAATATTGACCACCTTCAAACTTTAATAAAACAGTAACAGTTTCAAAGTGCCTAAACGCCTCCCAAATGAATTCTTAAAGCACATAGTGAATGCAATGAAATTATCATAAACCAGCCGTTACTAAGAAACCCATGCATTCTTTCACTACACAGACCTCATGATTCAGGCTATCCATCTCTGATTTCTCTACCATCTAGATTTCCAGAAGGCATGGTGAAGTCGCCAGTTGACCTGACAGGCAAAGCAGTTACAGCAAGTTCCCGGAGAAGACAAAGTGTTACTGAACTGTCGACAGCATCATCATCATCATCATCAAAGAAGCCGAAAAATATGGTTAGTCCTAACCACACTATAATTTTCACATATTTACAATATTAAAACTTCATCCTGTCCTTTAATCTTTGTTTCTTCATGACATGGACAGAGCATGCTCTGCGAATATTTTTATTAATTTAAGAGGATGAAAGAATTTGTTGGCGTCAATCACAAAACAAATACATGAATTTACGTGTTTCTTTTAGAACATCAACTTTACTTTATATTTTAAGTTAAACTATATTTACTTTGGTGTAACTATCAGCTATTTATTTTGTTTTTACTGCATTAATCTATATGAAAACCATTTACTCTAGTTCTCTTTCGCCTAATCAACTACAAAACAAAGTAATACACTATTATCACTAACCACTATTAAATGGACCAAAAAAACCGTTTCAACTCATTAGATAACAAAATATACGAACCTACCACTAGTTTTCTTAATAAGTGTGAAAACTCTAGAATATATATTATTTTGAAATGGAAGGAGTATATATATAATTTGATTTGTATAAATATTTGAAACATACATTTACAATAAATACTTAGTCAGAACACAAATTATGAGTTTTTATTTATTTATAAACGAGTACGGATAAAAAAATAAAAAAGAGACATAAAAGATGCTTTACATAGACAGTGTTGTTTCTGTTATCTTATATTCAAGTTCATCTTTTTATTTCACTAATCTCTTAACTAGAGCTTCTTCCGTGCACCGCCTGAATTTTGATTTTTACTTTTTTTTTAATTTTTATGACATTTCTAAACATATAAATTATTTAGATAGTTTTAGATTTCTACACATTAGAATTAAATCTATCCAAATCCGGAGAACTATATTCGAAGCACAAAAAAAATTTATAATATCTGGATTGAGTCTAATTTCAAAACCCAAAAAATTGATACCCAAAAAACCAACGTGTATTCAAACGGAGACTCGAAAATCCATTCCTAACTGATTTGTAAATAAATAAATAAAGTATTTGTTAACCATTTTGGGTTCTTGTCACAAATGGCGCAACTTCATTTAAATATGTCGAATTCTTGTGGTTAACATTTAAAATAAATGTTGTCAAATTATTTTGACAAAGACAATTAATATAATAGTTTAGAAGAGTGAACAAATAAATGTAAAAGATGTGATAAAACATTTAAAATATTTAAATTATGTTGTGTACTTTGTAATAAATGTTGTCGAATTATTTAGAAAATGCAATAAATAAAGTGATTAGAATTAGTTAAAAACTGTTAACCTGTAAAAACCACTTAAAATAAGCAATTTTTTATTACTTCAGTTTTAATAGAATAAAGTTGTCTTTTTTTGCGTTCATTTACATTACTCCATTTGTTTCATTTTAATTATTATTTTAGGTTTATGCAAAAATTAATAAAATTTTTAATTTTAAATATTCTCAATATAAAAACATCATTACCTGTGCATTAAATAATATTTTACCAATAGAAAAATAAACTGGATAATATTATTAATAAATTTTGTTGAAATTCTAAAACAAACTTATTTTGAAATGAAAATTTTACTTTACAACGATAATTAAAATGAAACGGAGGGAGTACATGGTATTATAGTCAAATTTAACAGTGTTAAACAGTGATAAAATTTATGATAAAATAAAATAAAAAGTGTACTCTTTGAATGAGTACCAACGATGCATATGAACAGCTCTAAATGTTACAAAAAGATATAAAGAACCTGGTCGCTGAAAATATAAAAAAGGTGAAAATAGAACCAGCAGCTTACAAAAATAATAAATATTCAACATATAGAAACAGTTCTCGCGTTGGCCTCTTAAGGTATACCGTATACCTGAGGAATCTGAGTAATCTGCACACCCAAACGACATACTGTTGGTTCGAAGTTTAAATTTCGGTAGAAATCCCATTCGGGATGGATACTGTTGGAACTTAACAGTTTTTGGAAAATATTCGGTCAATTCAGGCTATATGATTGCCAAATCAAAACCAGATGAGGATAATGAATTTAGGAATCAGCTACTTTCCTTCAACCCACTCAAGGAAAAAATCTGGAAACTCAAAAACGGGAAAAAATTCTGCCACTTTTTGTAGCAGTTTTTATCAGGGGCAATTTCAGTCAATGAAAGACTTTTCAAAAGATATATTGGGAACGATCCCAGTTACCCCAGATGTGGCCATGCTGAGGAAACGATTAATCATACGATTTTTACATACCCTCCCGCTATGCAATGTTGGGCCCTCTCAAAGATTCCATCGGCTCTGGGAGTTTTTCCATCAGAAAATCTCTATACTAATATATACTACCTCCTCTCAAGAACCAACATGGGTGGTAACATGGAGGAGTTAACCAGGGGTTTCCCTTGGATTATTTGGTATATTTGGAAAGCCCAGAACGAAAAGTTGTTTAATGGACGTGATTTCTCACCTTTGGACACAATTGATCTGACGACACGAGAATGCAATGCATGGTTTTTGGCCAATGAGGAGATCGACCCAGGTGGAAGCATCATAGAATGCATACCAAGAACCCCTACTGAAGTACCTACATTCATATGTAGGGTGGATGGGTCGTGCAAAAATGATGAAACCACGAGTGGAGTATGATGGATCTTACAGCTACAAGACGGATCGATAGATATTCTCGGACTCCAAGGCTGCCATAGGCAACTCTCGCCACTTCACACTGAACTAAAAAGTTTGGTATGAGCTTTGAAATGTTTATCTCGCCACCTGCGTTACTGCAATTATTTTGTTACTGACTTCCAAGAGTTAGTCAAAATGATTGCTACACCTGATGACTGGCCAGTTTTTGCAGCTGAACTTAATGAGTTTAAATTTCTATGGGCGTCCTACTAAGACGGACAAGTGGTCTATAAAGACAGATCCAATAACACCAATGCATACTTCATGGCAAGACAAGCTCAAACAAGGAAGCGTGTTTTCTCATATGTTAACATGTGTGTGCCACACTGGATTGACATTCGTAGCTCGGCTTTCGCTGATTCGTACTAGGATTTATTTTTGTGTCTCGTCGTGAAGAAAAGAAGAAAAAAGAAAAAAAAAAAAGGTATACAGTATACAAATAAAAATAAAACGAGCTCTTTTAATGGGCTCTATTTAGCCCAACAATACTATGGTTAATTATGTCCATGATCTGTTTCAAACTATAGCTGAACAAATCCAGATTAGAATGCAAAGTCCAGTTCACGCAACATCCAGAAACCCAGCGACGGTAAACATGACCACTGCCAAATCTAAATAGCACATGGTGAGCATATATAAAATATATATACAGTCAAAGTTTAGCTTTATTGTGCCCGAGTTTAAACGTCCTACCACCATAGGTATCATATCAGAACGAGACACACGGAGATATATGAAGCTTAAATATCAATCGCATCTCTACATATGATAAAAACATGTTTAATTTTTTTGATTGAGATACACACGGTGATATATGAAGCTTAGCTAATCAATCGCATCTCTAGAGATATGATAAAAATTAACATGTTTAAATTTTTTGATTGAGATTCATTTGGGGATTAAATCTAAATTCATTAATCGCCATGTAAATAGTATTATCTACAAAATTAAATGGATAAGCCTAACAACAAAAAAATATTAATAGAAATTAGGTAGGTACATGCAAATGCTTTTTAAAATGTACCAGCAGCATTCTTAATTTCGTTAGATAAACCCCAAACTTGAATAATAAGCATCTAACGAAAACCAACATTAGAAGCTACATCAAAGTTTGGTTCAAATAGTCTATTTTAGCATCGAATCATGTAATAGAAAATAATTATAGAGAGAAATATAGAAATGGTTCCATAAAAGAACAACAACAACCCACTACATCAAACTTATTTCTTAAATCTTAACGAACTTCCATTCGTTTTACCAAATAACAAAGAACTCCCAAATAAAAAAGTGGACACTCTTGACTAATTCATCTATAATAAGTAGGTAAAGGTAAATTTAGTGGAGGGGACGTGAAACATAATAGCCATGTCTCAAAGCTATCATGATTAATCATAACTTCAACCAGAAAAGGGCTATACAACTTTATATCTATATCTAATATCTACCATTAATTTGTTTTTAAGAAAGTATTATACGGGTCATACATATATATATATATATATATGTATATGTATGTATATAACTAATGTCATACTTGTTTTTTTTTTTTTTTTTTTTTTTTTTTTTTTTTTGAACACATCTAATGTCATACTTGTTAGAATCTAATACTTAAGGTAATTTTGTTTTCCTCTTCCCGTATTGCTCATGTCTTCTCTGTATAAACAATAAAAACATACATAATGTATGATTCGTGCAATAAAATAAAAAGGCTGCTACAATCTAACTAATGAGCCATGCAGAGAAACATGTGAGGTAGGGCTCATCAAAACCCGCCCCGACCCGCCCCGCCCCGCCGCGGGTCGAATCATTTTTTCGATTCAAAAACTCGACCCGCATAACCCGCAAACAAAAACTTTCATATCCGCACCCGCCCCGCCAAAACCCGCGGGTAACCCGCCAAACCCGCGGGTAATATTAATTATATTAAAAATAGTTATTTTAATTAAAAATAATTATTTTTTATTTATATAATAGTTATTTTTAAAAAATACTATTAAAAAAATATATTTATAATTAAAATTATACAAATATTTATTGTTTTCTTATATATTTTACGAAAAAATATTTTTTTTTTCAAAAATGTTTTTTTTTTTTTTTTTAATTTGCGGGTTGGCGGGTACCCGCGATTCAAATTCGGCTGACCCGCACCCGCCCCGCTCAAAATAATCTCGACCCGCACCCGCACCCGCGATTTAAAAATTTCAAATGGTTCGACCCGCACCCGTTCCGCGACGGGTCAAACGGGGCGGGGCCCGCGGGCAATGATTAAAATTTCCAGCTCTAGTGCTGTGGTCCCTTCAATTTCGGGAAAAATAATAATTTGTTTTTTTCCTATATTCATACATATATATTCACTGTTGGGATTTTCCCGCGCAGAGGAAGGACCAGAAAAGCATGTCTTGACTCTTTCATTTATTTTTTTGTCTTCTGGGTAACGAGCCAATGGAAACTACGTACAATTTTTTCTTTAAATGGTCAGCTTTGGAACCATCGACTTGTACAAGCTCAATTGTCTTATTTACGCAAACCAACTATAAAATAATAATTATCTAAATTTAATTATCTTTATTTTTTGTGGAGCACGTAACAATAACGTTTTAATAAAAATTAAAGAGTGTGGATGGATCTGAATATAATAAATCGCGTATTTTGTTTTCAACACACACGGACCAGTGGTTTGGAGAGGGAGTAGCTGACGTGGAGGATAATAACGTAAAATTGTAGTTTTTCGGAGGGTAAAAAGGGAAACGTAAAGATACCTCGTATAGAGAGAGAGAGAGAGAGAGGCCAGTGGAGTAGCTTCTTCATTCTCACCTTTTTTTTTTTCTTCTCCTTCTCCCGAGGAAGCGACTCGGTGGACTCGTTCACATTCTCGAATCGAGACGAAGATATCGGGACTCCGATTCGGATTCTAGACTCTGATTCTGAATTATAGACTTCTCGATGGAATTACATTCTTCTTATTCTTCTTCTTCGCTGGAGAGTTGTAGCGTGAAAGTGGCGGTTAACGTTCGTCCTCTGATCGGAGACGAGATAAGTCAGGGTTGCAGGGAATGCGTTTCCGTATCTCCGGTAACGCCACAGGTGTGTTTCTTCCATCGTCAAATTCGAGATTTAATATATAAGACAGTTTCGGCTCGACGATGTTAATCGCGTCGTCGTCGTCGTTGTTAACGCTTTTTTTTTTTTTTAATCCTGGATCCACGATCGAATCCCAGTTCCAACTCTGACACGTTCATTTATTAATCTCTTTTTTTTTTTTTTCCTCTGATAAAACAGTGTCAATTTCTTTTTACCATATATAAATATAAAATAATATTGCCAAGTGTGAGTATGGAGGTATATATGTCATTGTTACTGTATTAAATTAAATATAGTGATTTTCATGTGATTCTAATTACTACTGTACATGATGTTGAAGAATCTCGTTTGAGAAATGCGTGTGTTTATTGAATGTGACTGCAGGTGCAAATGGGAACACATTCCTTCACATTTGATCACGTTTATGGTGGAAGTAATGGTTCTCCTTCTTCCTTGATGTTTGGAGAATGTGTTGCTCCTCTTGTTCATGGTTTGTTCCATGGATACAACGCTACTGTGCTCGCTTATGGTCAGGTATAATAATTAGTTTCTCTAAAACTGGAAAGTGTTTTAATTAACTGCTCCAGTTTGACTTTGAATACATGATGCAGACAGGATCTGGAAAAACATACACCATGGGGACTGCTTTTAAAGACGGTTCGAGCAATGGGTTGATTCCTCAAGTTATGACTGCTCTTTTCAACAAAATTGAGTCTGTTAAGCACCAAATGGGTTTCCAGTTACATGTCTCTTTCATCGAGGTACCCTCCCGTTGATCGCTCTTAGACCTCTTTGTCAATCCTTAAAACTATTCATGAATTAGCGTAGAACCCAGTCTGCCTTTTTTCATTTGTAGATTCTGAAAGAAGAAGTTCTGGATTTGCTGGATAGTGTGAGACTAGCCAATGGAGCCCCTGGAAAGGTTGCTCTTAGTAAGTCCCCTGTACAGATTCGCGAATCGCCAAACGGGGTAATTACACTATCCGGTGCAACTGAAGTCCCCATAGCTACTAAAGAAGAGATGGCTTCCTGTTTGGAGCAAGGCTCTCTAACCAGGGCGACTGGGAGCACAAACATGAATAATCAGTCAAGGTGAGAATCTTTGTACCCAGACTTTCAGACAAAACTTTACATAAGAAGCAAGTTGTGGCTTACATTCATTTACCGTTAGTGAGGCTTAGTGTACTAGACCTAGAGGTATTGAACATTAACGAATAACACTCATTAATTAGATTAGAAATGGTAAAAAGAGGTATCATAAACAGTTTCCTGTTCCTGTTTATAATTCCTTAATAAGATTTAAAGTTTAGCATTATGATTATATGATTGTGTCAGAGTCTCAGACTGCATCCTAATGTATTAGCATGGCTTCTTTTTGTGTGATATCAAAAGCCGTTCACATGCCATCTTCACAATCACCTTAGAACAGACACGCAAAATCACTCCGATCTCAGTGGCTGAAGACACCATAGATGAGGATATGGGTGAGGAGTATTCTTGTGCCAAGCTTCATCTCGTAGATCTTGCTGGATCTGAAAGAGCTAAACGGACAGGTTCAGGCGGTGCTCGATTGAAAGAAGGTCAGGACAACTGACTTCCCATCTTACATCCTGTAGAGGAAGTTGACTTGCATTTTTAATCCAAGTTCTTCTTTGTTCTATGAAACAGGAATTCACATCAATAGGGGACTCCTTGCACTTGGTAATGTCATCAGTGCACTTGGAGATGAGAAAAAGCGAAAAGAAGGTGCTCATGTTCCCTACCGTGATAGTAAACTTACTCGGTTATTACAGGTTCATCTCTAACTTTGCTCTTATACGTGAAGGCACTCAATATCAGTATACATAAAAAATTTAACAGCATTATCTTTACGGCCTCTAAATATGATTCATAACGAAGGAATATTACCCAGTTTATAATCAATCATACTATATGATTCATGTGAAAATTGTTCATAAAATGTCGTAACATTATTGCAGGATTCTCTTGGTGGAAATAGTAAAACAGTCATGATAGGTAAACCTATAAGTTGTATGTGTTAATCCCCTGGATGTCTCATATTCACAAATTTAACTCTCTCTCTCTCTCTCTCTCTCTCTCTGTTGGCCTTATTCTTGCAGCTTGCATTAGTCCCGCTGACATCAATGCTGAAGAAACTCTGAACACACTCAAATATGCAAATCGTGCTCGGAATATTCAGAATAAGCCTGTTGTAAGTACCGAGGAATTATCTTTAGATGAGCTTTAAATTCTGCAGACAAAACACCACCATCTGCTAACACAATAAAAAAAAGTTATATATGGAAAAAATTGAGTAAGACCATTCGCTTGGGAGCTCTAACAGGACAGACTCCTTTCTTTTGTTGCACAGGCCAATAAAGACTTAATATGTAGTGAGATGCAAAAGATGCGTCAACAGCTACAAAATCTTCAAGCTGCACTAAATGCTCGTGGGGAAATCCCATCAAAGGAAGTGCAGGTACATATATAATTTCTGCGGAAATTAGTCAGATGGTTTTATGAACATATCATTAATAATCGTATATATTTCAATTTAAAAGGTTATGAGAGAGAAGATCACGAAGCTAGAATCTGCCAATGATGAGCTTTCTCGTGAACTTCTCATCTATCGCAGCAAGAGAGCTACTCTTGACTATTGTAATATGAATACACAGGTAATTGCTGTATGCATTAGGGAATTGAGATAGATTTATCTGGCAGTTTTCTTCACTGCTGAAAAAGAGTTGTTCACTTGATCATATACTCAGGAAGATGGTGTGAGTTTTACAAAAGATGATTGTCTCAAAAGGGGATTCGAAAGTATGGATTCAGATTATGAAATGAGTGAAGCAACATCAGGTTTTGGACACTAGCTTCGCTGGAAATTTTTCATGAAATGCACTTTGCATTCTCATACCCTCACTTCATCTTGTAATACTTTCTGATTCAAGGTGGAATCTCTGAAGATATAGATGGAGCAGCAAAAGAGTGGGAACATGCACTTAGGCAGAATAACATGGGCAACGAATTAAGTGAACTGAGCAAACGTCTGGAGGAGAAAGAGGTCTAGTTATTTCTGAATTGGATATTTCTTTGCATACTTAGAACGACTGGATTGTTTTGATCATGTTATAGTTTTTATATTTGCAGTCCGAGATGAAAATATGTGGGGCTGGAACTGAAATTATCAGACAACACTTTGAGAAGAAAATGATGGAACTTGAGAAAGAGAAGAGAACTGTACAGGTAAAATATAACATACCAAGTTTTCTCGTTTGATATTCTTACTTGAAGTTTCAGTAACGAGTCACGAATAACGTCTACAGGTTGAGAGAGATCTATTGTTGGCTGAAGTTGAGAAACTTGCTGCTAGTTCTGATAGACAAGCACAAGTTGCAAGAGACAGCCATGCACAAAAACTAAAAGCACTCGAGACACAGATTTCAAATCTTAAGAAGAAACAAGAAAATCAAGTTGAGGCCTTGAAACAAAAACAGAAAAGTGAAGATGCAGCAAAGCGTTTACAAGCTGAAATACAATGCATTAAGGCTCAGAAGGTTTCGTCTTGTTTCTGCTGTCGCTGTCTGATCACGTAATCATGATCTACATGTTAATTTTTGTTCCTTTTCTTTTGTTATCTAGGTTCAATTACAACATAAGATGAAACAAGAAGCTGATCAATTCCGACAATGGAAAGCTTCTCAAGAAAAGGAATTATTGCAGGTATTTTATCTGCATTCATTTCATCATATATATTTCTCCTAATTATTTAATCTAAACTAATCTCAAGTTTCACTTTTTTATTATTCTTTCGGTAGCTCAAGAAAGAAGGAAGGAAGACAGAGCATGAAAGACTCAAACTCGAAGCCCTCAATCGACGACAAAAAATGGTAGGAGTACTTGAGAAAACAATTGTAGAATTTAATTCAATTCGAGTGCCAAAAAAAAAAGAATCTCAAGAGAAATCCATCTCAATTGTCTTCCAGGTTCTTCATAGAAAAACAGAGGAAGCAGCAATGGCTACCAAAAGACTTAAGGAGCTGCTGGAATCTCGCAAGTCATCAGGTAATGTATTTTCCGAGAAACATTTTACTTGGTTCGTGTTTGTCTTTTCATAATGCTTTGCTTTCCTTCTCAGTGGCTGGCAATGGTCAACCACCAACTAAAAAGGTAATAAAAATCTCCTAATTTAGATATGGATCTCACCATCCCGCACGAGTGTCAACTGTTTCCTTTTCATACTCTTTGCAGGTGAACGGAAAAACTCTTCAGAAATGGATTGATAACGAGCTAGAGGTTATGACAAAAGTACATCAAGTTCGTTCCCAATATGAAAAGCAAATCCAAGTGTGCGTTTTAAAAAAACTCTGTTTCGGTCATGTTGTTAGCTGCAGACTTCTTTTTCTAATCAATAATCTACTCTGGTTGCATACAGACGAGCTGCATTGGCTGAAGAGTTAACCTCGTTGAAAAGAGAATTGGACTTCGCTTCAAGTATTCCCCATCAAGAGAAAAATGGACAGTTCAGGTACAACTTTGGATCAAGTGACTCTGTATTGATATTTGCCTAAAACCAAGATACTTGGGGAATTGATTTATCCACTTTCTGACCTTGTTTATCTTTCTATATGCGTCAGATTTTTATCATCAAAAACAAGATTGGAGAGAATAGCAACTCTTGAGAGCATGTTGGATGTTTCCTCAAATGCTCTCACAGCCATGGCCTCTCAGCTCTCAGAAGCAGAGGAAAGAGAGCATAGCCTACACACTAAGAATCGGTGGAACTCCATCAAGTCAATGACTGATGCCAAGTGTTTGCTTCAATATGTGTTTAATTCCACTGCCGAAGCAAGGTAAACTTCTCTTATATCTGATCAAAGAGGATGCTTCTTTCTCGTGCATGGAAGGTTGATGTTGTCTTTTGCTCAAACATCAAGCAGGTGCAAAATCTGGGAGAAAGACATGGACATCAAAGAGAAGAAGGAACAACTAAATGATCTCCTCTGCTTATTACAACTATCTGAAGTCCAGAACCGAGAGATACTTAAAGAGAAAAAGACAAGAGAACATACATTGTCCATTGCGCTGGCTTCGTCATCATCATCCTCGGTTTTACTTCTGATCTTTTATTTTTACTAAATTGAAACCAAACCTCTTATGTGAGAATCTCTCCCTGAAAATATGCAAAATTTCACTTCTTGCAGGTAACTTCAAGAAGCTCATCAAAGCACTATGGAGATAACAACGCTAGCAACCATTCGTCTCCACCTTCATACCATCGAGCAGCAAAGCATCTCAAATACGCTGCGCCAGGTACAGTAAAAGTATCGGTGAGAGAATCAGCGGCTTTATTAGAAGAGAAGAGAAAGATGAAAGCGATGAAGAAAATGGGACAGAGTGGGAAGCTGTGGAAGTGGAAGAGAAGTCATCATCAATGGCTGCTTCAGTTTAAATGGAAATGGCAGAAACCATGGAAACTCTCTGAGTGGATTAAGCATAACGATGAGACCACTATGCTCTTCATGTCTAAGATTCATCATGATGATGGTGATGATTACTCGTGGAGCCGCCGACACTGAGTGTTGCAATGTGCTTAAAGATGTACTTTGGGGTTGACGACTCGTGATACAATCTGTATATACACACACGAGCCTTTTGTTTCTCTTTTTGTTGATAGATCTAGAGTTGGTCATTTGGGTTGTAGCAGTAATTGTTCTTACACTTTCAAATATTCTCTTTTCCTTCTCAGAAATTAATCCTTCAAAAGAAGCATAATTTGATCAGAAAGCACTATTGAGTGGCGTACCTGTATTTGTCAGCCCCTTGAGTCATTACGATACTCTCCTTATAAATTTGCTAGGAATTCTAAATTATTTATGATTCGGCTTTGTTTAGATTTTAACTATTTTTATTTTACTTGGAAATTCAGGTAACGGGCTTGCTATATTAATGTGTTTATTTATTTATTTAAGGCAACAACTATGAATAGAGCAAGGGTTTTGGGTCGCAAGGTGAGTCACCATCGGTAAATATCAAAAATCAAATGAATACTAATGATTCAAGTTGAAATTTTAACTACAATCAAATCAATTTATCTTACTGGGTTGTTTTAATTTCGTTTTTACATCAAAATGCTTATTCTATCACTTAAGCTAAGTGGTTTGGGCAGTTTTGGCCAAAGTGTATGTAGATCCTGTTCAGTGTCTGTCTTTGATACATGAACGATCTTAAGATCCTGAAATCTTTCTTGAATAGATATTAACTCTGCTAATTCCGTAGAATAACTCGGCCATGCTTTCGGGTCTTTGATCATTGAAACTGTATCCTTGCAAGTACTGGCATGACATATGTTGGATAATCATGTGTCGCTATCCAAATTTTTAAATCTTTATATTATCATCACGACTGTTATTTGACTAGTTCTGAATTTATCGTTTTTCAAAACTTTAATTAAGTCCACCCGTTTGTATAGACAAATTATGTTCATTTTAACTTTTCACTTTGTACCGACACCTATCAAATTAAACTTTCTATAAAGTTGACTATAACATGTAACCTAAAGGTGCATGTTAGTGTCGCTGTTGCGCTTTCATTAGTGTTCAACCACATGATGCGTATAGTGTAGCACATCTCCCAAAGCTTATTTTAGAACTTTGTTTTGATAGTCGTGCAGAGCGAAGACAACTTTGTAAAGAAGGTCACGTATAGTCATGGACTCATGGGTGTTGGGAATTCGGTTCGGTCTGTTTTCGCCAAGTTAGAGATTTGAACCCATATAAAAATTATGCTCACATACGAGCCGGCGAAATTATGGAAGTTGTCTGTATCAACTAATACATGAATTGCCTAGTAGTTCTAGTGCAACAGCCTATAATGGAACGCTCCACTCAAATAAACAAAGAATGCACATTTGACTTTAATTACTCTTGACTGAAAAGAAGAAAGCAGAAGATTTCTGTGAGTACTACTAACCAGTTTGATACATTGCATGTCGCTTAAAATGATCTCAAAATCCAATAGATTTGAGATTATAAGGTGTTCTAAAATACGCTATACACTAGCCGAGCGGTTTATTATTGTATAGCGCCTAGATTTATATAAGTAATATATATGGTAGATATATTCTAAATAAATACTATAGTAATAGATAAAATAATTATATAAATTATATGTAAATACTAAAATATACAGAAAACATAATTAAATAGATTATACATTATAACTATTTATTGAATATTGAAAAGAAAGCATAAACTGATACGGATGAAGTCAAATGAAATTAAAAGAATCATATAAGTGGATTATAATTGTTTATTAATTTTTTCTCAAAAATATAGCTTATAAACTGTGAACATATAAACACATGGATAAACGCCGTATAAAGACCGTATAATACCATATAAACGCTGTATTTGCGCTCGTCCAAACCATAACCGTATTATTCTACTATATAGTAAAAACAGTACAAGGTACTATTGAATGCCAAACCAGATGTATTTTAGAAAAAAATACAAAAGCTTAAGTTCTTAAACTTATTTTGTTTTCTTTTTATCAATAACTATTTTGGTTATATGTTCCAATTAGAGGAAAGTAGGAGACACAATTTGGTTAATCTTGATCTCCAAAGGTGCCTTGGATCACAAGCGTACGAGGCATCAAATATTTGTTTATTAAAACGTCCGCACTTTGTATATGACTAAACTACGTGGGGTGGTCTTTTGTTTTCAAGTGATGATTGTTTGGATGGTTTTTAGATTTTAGTTTTTCGTTTTTGACTTTTAGTTTTTGACTTTTAGTTTTTAGTTTTTAGTTTTTAGTTTCTAGTTTTTGATTTTGCAGTATATTTTAGTTTTTGAAAAAAACACGAATGCTGATTTTGGTTTCTAACTTTTGGTTTTTGCTTTTATAAAATAGTAAAATATTTATCTAAAATTTTGATTTTTAATTTTTGTATAGCTTTAGTTTTTTAGAAAACTTGAATGATTATTTTTGTTTGAAGTTGAAATAAAAATTAATAATAAAATATTACTTACTATGAAAAATAAATAATACAAAATATTACCACTTAAAAATGAATTTATTCTTTTAATAAATTTATTTATAAGAAAAAATAATGCGAAGTAAATAGATGAACCACAATTCACACACACACACACACAGCCAATGGAGTTCAAAAATGACAATACATAATTAAAAAGTAAAAAAACATATTTTTATTTTTAAAATATTTTATAATTCAAATATTATAAATAAAAATATCAATAGCTAGATTATTTAAATATAATAAATAAAATCTAAATGTATTTTTATATGTTTGGATACTGTATAAAATTATAAATATATTTCGAATTCTGAATTTAAAAATTATTATCCTTTTGATTTTTCAAAAATTTGATTAATGATTTTTTGGTCTGATATTTTTAAAAAAATTAACATAGAAATTAATTTCTTGTTTAAAAATTTTTTAAAAAAGAATATAATCACATTTTTTTTATAAATAGTCACAATAGTAAGCAGATGAATCTTACTAAACCTTTTTTGTTTACAGAATTATCATTTTTACATTTTTCTTATATAAAGTATAAACAAAATAAAAAACATTTTTAAAAAATTAGAAACCCATCGTAGGATTAGAAAAAAAACTATGAAATCTTGGCCTTTGATTTTTGTGTTAAGAAAACAGTTATTTGCAAAAACTAGTTTTCCTACATTTTAGGGAATCTATTCTTTTAAAATCTTGATTGATTGTAAAATGGTTTTAAAAAAAACAAAAACCAAAAACTAATCCAAAAACCATAAATCAAACTCCCAAGTCCACAGATTTTCTGACAAGCTGAGTTTTTGAAAACTTCTTTATGATTAGTGTCTTTTCGAGACTTTCGTCTTTGCAAAGAGTTTTTTTTTTTTGAACTTGTTTTTGCAAAGAATTTCTTAAGGTCAGAGCATCATTATCCATTGTTTTTTAAGACGAGGTTTTTAGAGGAATATAAAAAACTGTTTCTTAATTTTTAACTAAAAAGTTAAGAAACAGTGGATAATGATGTTCTTACTTTTGATATTCTTAAGAGAGTTTCTTAAATTCTAGTCCCAACCAAAAGAACGAACCCTTTTTCCAATTCATTTGTAATAATGTGCTGCGACAACATTATTTATCGTATATTTGAAATCTGAATAAAATCATTTGACCAATCTAACGGTGGCTAATAAGTAATAATCAAAGCAAACATAAAATGATTTCTTAAGTTTATATTAAATATTCTTTGGTTTCATGTTTTGTGTGCGTGTTTTATCCAGGGGCGGATCTACAGTGTAAAGTACGGGGACACGTGCCCCCTACTAAATAATATAAATTATTTTGTTAGACGGGACCATGGTGATATCTGTAGGTCAAATGGTAAAGGTGCCCCCTATCAATCCTCGACATGGTTCGATTGACTTCTTGTTTTTTATATTGTTTGCATTTTTATTTTGGTTTACATTTCTGACTTTTTGTCCTATCACATTTTCATCGTTTATTGTAGCCATTTAATTGCACTTCACCTAAGTTTACTTTATTATTAATAACTTAATTTTGTTTCTATTAACATACTTGTTTCTTTGGCTTATATATTTGACTTTCCCTATTTCTTTTATTCTATTTTCATTTATAGATATCATTTAAAAAAATATATTATTTATATTAAAATAGTAAACAATTCATTTACTTTGTGAATAATATTTTAGAGTATTTATTTATGATATAGTGACATGTAAGGTATTGTAATACATATGTAAAATTAAATAATACATTATATATGTATGTATGTTTAACTAGTTTTGATTTGAAAATTTTATAATTTTGATTAAAAAAATTTTTAGAATATTTTTAAAAATGTTAAAATTTTTATAAAACCTTTTATGAGTTGTACAAAATTACTATATATATTATTTAATTTTCAAATAATAATATTTTATTAATAGTTTTAATATCTATTAATATTTTATAAAAATAAAAAATAATTTTTTTTATTAATAATTTAATATTATAAAATATATTTATTGTGTGCCCCCATCAAATAATTTGTCTGGATCCGCCACTGGTTTTATCTCATAGTTATGGGCTGTTTCCGTAAGAGCTAAACAAAAGCAACAGGAGACCGAGACGTTTGATCTGTAATTAGATCTGATGTCTCTCGCAATGACCGAAACTCTTACACTTGTACATACTTACACCAACCTTACACAGCCTCATTATAAGCTGGTTATATAAGATAAAACTAGGTTACGATCCATGCAAAGCGCAGAATAAACATTATATATCAACTTAATTTTATGTATTATGTATTTTTACATATTATGAAATAATAAATATATATTGAATAATTAAAAATCAGTAACTAATACATATATAATTAAATTGGTGCAGACATATATATTAATTTTATTAATCCAAACAATATTTTTTTCTATTTGATAGGATATATAATTAAATTTAAATGATATTAACATAAATAGTAGATATTTTAATATTAATGCCTATTAAATGATTCATTCTACTCATATAGTTTTTTTTTATCATTTGTATCTTTTATAACAATTTTTTTTAATTATTGATAACAAAATTTTCATTGTGGAATTAATAGTTTTAGTAATTTATAATTTTTAAAAATTAAGTTGTCAATGTTTGTTCAAAGCTTTTATCAAAAAAATTGTTCAAAGTAAATTTCAAAATTAAAATATTTATGTATTTATATGGTATATATTTTAATTTTAAATTATATATATATATATATATATATATATATATATCTTCTAATCTTAATAATTAATTAAATTAGATTTTTTACTTATATGATTTTGTAATCATTTGTATTTTTTCATAGCAAAAATATTAAACCATGGATCATAAAATTTGAATGTGAGACTTTTAACAGTTTTAGTAATTTATAACTATTTTTAAAATTTTAAGATATAAAATATACAGAAAAATCTAAATTTTTATTATATTGTTAATGTGGCTGTTTAATTTATTTTAATTAATTTAAAATTAAAAAATATGATAGAAGATACACTAATTTTATCAAATCTTTATTTTTCAAAATCATTAATTGACATATATACTTTAGCCACACTAGGAAATTCCGTAACTTTTAATTAAAGAAATAATAAAGAACATTAATAATGAATTTATGGTTAGTTTAATAAAAAACTTATTATATAATTAGATGGACCAACCTATTTCTCTAATGATTATAAGAATCATCTTAGTGATGACACGTGACTACAAAAAGAAGTTGTAATGTTTCTCAATTAATATATAGGGATGTAAATTAATAATAGAACCTTAGAATATTTTCTTTAAGGCTATTGAAAATGAATTGATGTATCTGATCATAACAATTTTTCTATTAGTCCATTTAACCAATAATATATATACAGCACTATCTTATTTAATGTTTATACACCATGATCCATCTCTATTATTAAGCTAAAAAGTTTCAAGATGAACCTTGTAATTATAAATCACAACTCTTATTAAAAAATTAAAAACGAAATTTAATAACCTAAAAAAAGTTGGAAGTTGACTTTTAGTTAGTTTTCTATACATAATATTATACTCCATATGTTTCATATTAAGTGTCAATTTAAAGTTTTGCACACATATTAAGAAAACATTTAATTTTGTATATTTTCTATATAAAAATATTATTACCTATACATCTAAACATATTTCAACCAATAGAAAAATAAACTGGAAAATAAAATTAAAAAAATCTGCATTGAAATGCTAAAACGACACTTATTTTGTAAAAAAAATAAATTCTATAACGACACTTAATATGAAACGGAAGGAGTAACATGCATGAGCAATGAGTTTATTCTCAAAGACACTCTTGACATTTATATTTGTTAAGGATATTGTATACAATAAATAGCGGCTTAAACATTATTGTCACTAGTTCTGGTTTTTCTTTCAAAAGTATGAATTCGAAATGTAGTTTGTAGATGTATTTATTCAAGAGAAATTTTCAAAATTAACAAAAAAAAATTTGGTCATAATCGAGGAATTAAGAAAGTACAGAAACTAGACAGCAAATAAGGTTATCACGGTTGGGTATTTGGTGAAAACTATATAAAATCTGAAAAAATTAAATTTCTAGAATGTTAATCAGAAATTATGATAATGTTTTCACTTTGGTCTACTACGTTAAATACACTCTTTTGCTTATAGTTCACATTTTACGAAATCTACTCACTACTCACTTCCTTTTAAATCATCTTTCTCCCTTTGAGAAATCTTAAACCATCCTTCAACGTCTTCCCCTCTCTCTCTCTCTCTCTCAAAATCTTCAGAGGAAAGAGAAGATAAGAATGAAGAACGGGTCAGGTAACACGAACACAAAGCTCATCCTTCTTCACCCTTACATCCAAAAACAATCAAGCACGACTCGTTTATGGCTTCTCGCTTTCGTCTCTTTCTTCACCATCATCTTCCTCCTCACTCTCCTCTACACTAGAGACACAATAATCCCTTCCAAAAACACATCCGTCGCCGCCGCCGTAGCCGCCGTCGTCACATCCGCCGCCGGAGTTTCCCCTTCTCCCACCACTATTACCAACTCCAACCTCCCCACAACCACCATCAACGCGTTGCTTCACTACGCGTCAAGATCCAACGACAGCTTCCACATGTCTTACGGCGAGATGAAATCAATCTCCGACGTCCTCCGCCGCTGCGCTCCGCCGTGCAACCTCCTCGTCTTCGGACTCACGCACGAGACTCTCCTATGGAAAGCGCTAAACCACAACGGCCGCACCGTCTTCGTAGAAGAGAACAGATACTACGCGGCTTACTTCGAAGAGATCCACCCGGAGATCGACGTTTTCGACGTTCAGTACACGACCAAAGCTCACGAGGCCGGAGAGCTCGTCGCGGCGGCGAAAGAAGCCGCTGGAAACGAGTGTCGTCCCGTGCAGAATCTCCTCTTTTCCGACTGCAAACTAGGTTTAAACGACTTGCCGAATCATGTCTACGATGTTGACTGGGATGTGATCTTTGTGGATGGGCCACGTGGCGACGCTAACGAAGGACCGGGGAGGATGTCCTCGATATTCACGGCGGCAGTTCTTGCTCGGAGCAAAAAAGGCGGGAGTCCGAAGACGCATGTGTTCGTGCATGATTATTACAGAGACGTTGAGAGGCTTTGTGGAGATGAGTTCTTGTGTCGGGAGAATCTTGTCGAGTCTAATGAGTTGCTTGCGCACTACGTGTTGGATAAAATGGATAAAAACAGCACCCGGTTTTGTAGTGATCGTAAGAAACGCTCTGTTTCTTCTTTGTCCTAGAAAAAATGAGAGAGAGAGAGAGACGTCATGCATTGCTACGCGGAGTTTGTAAAAATAAAGTTTCTTTCCATTTGTGAATCTTGGATCTTATCATCTATTTGAAGACTTTAATTTAATCTAATCGATTTTCTATACCATTTGTTAGATATATTTCAAGTAAAATCTACAGACGTTTATTCAAAAAAAAAAAAACTACAGATGAGTATATTAAACACCAAATTAACACACACTGATTTTGTTTTACCAATTCCTAAAGCATAACACATTTGACATAATCATAACCAACTGAACCATAATACCTCGGACGACATAATTGAAAAAATCTTTATTTCTATCAAAAGAGTATGTCTGGAGAATAAACTGTTTTAGTTAATCTCTTTTTTTTTATCAAAGTTAATCCCTTTTAAGATACTGAGTTATCAAAGATCTTTTCAAACTTGATAATTTTAAAAGACTAAACTAATTTTGAATCTGTTGATGTCTCGTCGACGGTATCCTCTATGTTGGTGATTGATGTTGACCATATCCGGCACCACTGTGGGAAGACCTTGTTCCAAATATTTTATTTTTACATAATTAATAACCATATAATTAGTTTGATTCTGTATCGGTTCTACTCGATTTTTAAGTCGTTTCGGTTCTAGTTTCGAGTATCATATGTCTACACTCATTACTCAAATATATGCAAAATAACTAAAATAAATCAGAGATCACTAAAATTAAATAATGTCCAATCTTAAATTTTAAATAAATTGAAATTCGTTATAACTAAATTATATAAAAAACATAGATGAAGAATTAAAACCCTTAGACCAGGATTAACGCTGGATCTTAGCTGGGCTCTTAAGCCCAAAGTGTAATTAAAAAATTAAAAAAAAATTGAGTAAGAGTCTGGTTCTTTGAAGCTCTTCGGAGGAGGCGCCTCTTGCGACGATTCTTCTTCTCTCTCTCTCCCTTTCCCATGGTGAATCATTTCTTCTCAGACCAAATTCAGTCAAAATCAGCCTTGAGAGAGATCTATTCTTGTTCTTCGCCTCTGTGGCCGTGTTTGCATAGCCGGCGAAGCAAAGCTCCCATCAGACCCCATCGCCGAAGGTATTTTCTTCTTCAATCGTCTTCTGTTCTTCCTCTATCGTCTTCTTCCTCTATCGTCCTCTTATATTGTCATTAAACCATCGGATTGAAACCCAAATAAACATTGAATTGATAATTTGTTTGGCTTCAGGTGAGCCAAATCGGCCAGAGAGAAATATAGATAGAAGCTATTCTGTGTTGGTGTATCTCCGAGTTGCAGAACAGAAGGTAAATTGTGGTATTTTCATCGTTCATATGACATGCGTGTGTTGAGTTGGTAGATTCCGGGTAGAAGACAATGATGTTGTTTTGTTGGGCAGCAAAGGGAATCTGTTGCATAAGATTGACACTCGGCTCTATGCTAGTTCATATGGAGAAGATGAGCTCATTAGCCATAATCAATCGTATGTTTATGCTTGATTTCGTCATTTTCTAAGATAAAAGACAAAACTTTGTTACTGATTGATGGAACTAAGTGTTAATGACTGTAACTATACAAAGTTTTGAACTTTACATGTGTAGAAATGTCCTCACGAACTTTGTTGTATACTTCATAGGTTATATATAAAGCAGGCAACGTCAGCCACTTCAGTTGCTGATGAAGAGGAAGAGGAAGCTGAGTGGGTAGAATACAAAATCAAAGAAACCAATATGTTCACTGTCGACAAGTATCAACATGTAAGAGTTGTTCTGTCGTCTCAATCATAATGGTAGAAGTTTTGAGTTTCTCTAGGGATTTTCATTTAGTTGTTTTGACTTTGTTGACTCTTCTCATCATTAGTAGTCTGCAGATTGGATTCTTCCCCAAGGAGAAAGCCTTTTCATTGAGGTATCAAACCGCTGCAATGTTGGATACCACCTTAAGGCAAGGCGTTCTCGGAGAAGATGACACTGGAGAAGAATCACCAAGGTTTGGTTTATTGCATTCGTTATGAAACATAGCATAAGCAATTAGGCTAGAATAGTGTTGCTGAGTTGAAGTCATTCCATTTTGCTGGCTTGAATCGTCGGGGTCAAGACAGAGACTCGTACGTATATATGACCATGAAGGTCTTGCTGTCTCATCAACTTATTTTTCTGAGACCAAAGTGTGAGTTTCTTCTATGTTAACCATACTATGATCATCTATGTTCTTGTACTGTCAGAGACCAAAGTGTGAGTTTCCTTAAGAGCCACAAGTTAAGAACCTACCATTGTACCTAACAAAATATGTGTCTCTTAAGTACAAGCTCTTAACTATGATTAATTAATAAAAAATCATTAAGAGCCCAATTTTGGTTCTTAGGGTTAATCATGCTCTTAGAGCATGATTAACTTTAAGTCTTAATGATTTTTTAGTAATTAATGATACTTAAGAGCTTGTACTAAAGAGACACCTATATATTTAGCTCCAATGGCAAGTTCTTAATTTGAGGTTCTAAAAAAAAAATTATTAAACTTAATTTTTTTAAAGATGAAATTTATTTATTAAATAAAACATATTAAAAGAAAATATTTTAAACATAGAATTATTATTTTTTGTTTTGACAAACATAGATTAAAAAAAAAGTACAACAAATATTAGTAAAATAAACGAGAAAAATTTCAAAGAAGCATCCGATCTCAGTTGTTGTCTTGATGATGTCCGAATTTACGCCATAAATGTTCAACCAAATCAGCTTTCAGTTGTTGATGCATTTGTTTATTGGATCCTTGGAGGTGTTCAACCATGCACTGATGAGGACCAGGTCTTCAGCTGTTGATCACTTGCAACTTTGCTTACGGTCCTCACCACTTTGTGCACGTGAAGCAGATCCTCTAAGGTCTGGAGTAGGTGAAAAACTCAGAAACTGAGTTGGGTATTCATTGTTAGGTAGTCCTTGACTGTTTAGTAAGTTTAAAAAGCTAGAGGATTGGCTTTGACGAGGATCCATACAAAGAAGAAGTGGAGAAGAAAGATGAAGGAGATGATAAGAAAGAGAAGGAGGAATGTGTGTTTATAGAGAAGGAAGAAAAGGAAGGAAGTTTGAGATGCATTTATCTACGACATTGATGACAAAGAACAAACACAAACACAAACACAAACACAAACAGTCACGACAATTCTAGCTAGCCATCACTTCTATTTATCACACAACCACAACCATATTCTAACTCTAACCAACATATTAATTACACTCGATTCAATTGAAACCAAATCCTAAATCGAACCAGAAAGACAGAGTAACACTAACCTTTGCTCGTTGAACGTTTGCTCAATCACCCTTTCCTCGATGAACCTTGATCCTTCAATCTGACAACAGAAAGATAGAAAAGATGCTCTTAGTACTGGACATTTGAGTTTTCGGATCGAAAGGTTCTTATGGATCCATTTTATTTTGGGGTAAAATAATTTTGGGAAAATTGTTTTTTAGGTCAAAAAATGATAACTATGTCATATTAGATTAATCTCATATAGTTTATCTTCTATTAGGCTAAATATTTTAAAAATGGTAATACTGTCATTAATTTCAATTGAAAATTTAAAATTACAATTAATAAAACCATTGTTAAATATTCAAATATAATTTTAAATAAAATAATTAAAAAATATTAAAAATCCCCAAAAAACCTAAAGTTCGAATTTTTTTTTTCTCAATTAAAAGTTCGATCGATGGGTGTGGATCGATTGATCTCGTGCCCATGTAAGTCTTCCAAATCGATTTTCTGGTTTCCGTCAGTTAAATCCGGTTTGATTCCCACTTGATTTGAACCGAACAAACACGAGCTGGACTCTTAAAACTCGATTTCTAATCAATCAAACTCATTTTTCTCTTCTCCTCGAAGAACAAAGGGGAGAAGAAGATGGCGTGAGAAGAATTTCCAAATCGATGTTTTAATTTTTTTTAGTTTAAAAATTGATTTTATAAATAAGGATTTTCTTTTAAAAAAA